>NW_022589704.1:44119106-44291718 GCF_004348235.1 Phoca vitulina
AGCCCGATGCGGGACTCGATCCAGGGACTCCAGGATCATGACCTGCTCTTGCTCTCTTTCAAGGTATGCTGGCTTTCTTTAATGATATACTGGGGTTCCTTTCTCTTTGTTTTTTGCATATCTATTACTGGTTTTTGATTTGTGGTTACCATTGGTCCGTACATAACATTTTCTGCATATAGCAATCTATATTAAGTGGATGGTCATTAAGTTTGAACCCATTCTTTACTTCTTCCCCCCCCCCAATGTTATAGATATATCGTATCATATTTTACATCCTTTTGTGAATCCCTTGACTGATTTTTACAGACATACTTATTTTTACTGCTTTAGCGCTTCCTACTTTTTTTTACTCCTACTTAGGGTCTTTCCTTCTCACTCAGAGTCCCCTTTAACATTTCTTGAAGGGCTGGTTTAGTGGTCATGAATTCCTTTAACTTTTGTCTGGGAAACTCCTTATTTCTCCTCCTATTCTGAATGATTGCCTCGATGGATAGAGTACTCTTAGCTACACGTCTTTTCCTTTCAGCACTTTGAATATATCATGCCACTCCCTTCTGGCCTGCAAAGTTTCTGCTGAAAAATTCACTGATAGGCTTATGGGGTTTCTCTTGTATGTAACTATCTTCTCTTGCTGCTTTTAAGATTCTCTCTTTATCACTACTTTTTGCCATTTTAATTATTATGTGTCTTGGTGTGTGCGTCCTTGGGTTGATTTTGTTGGGGGCTTTCTGTGCCTCCCGGATCTGGATCTCTGTTTCCTTCCTCAGATTAGGGACATTTTTGCCTTTATTTCTTCAAACAAATTTTCTTCCCCTTTTCTCTCTCTTCTTCTTCTGGGATCCCTATAATGCGAACGTTATTATGCTTGATGGAGTAACTGAGTTCCCTAAATCTATTCTTATTCTGCATATTTTTCTCTCTCACCTGTTCAGTTTGATTACCTTCCATTATTCTGTGTTCCAGTTTGCTAATTTGCTCCTCTGCATCCTCTAGCCTATTATTCCATCTAGTTATTTTTAATTCCATTTATTGTGTTCTTCATCCATGGTTCTTTTTTATCTCTTTGTTAAGGATCTCACTGATGGGGGCACCTGGGTGGCTCAGTTGTTAAGCATCTGCCTTCGGCTCAGGCCGTGGTCCCAGGGTCCTGGGATCAAGCCCTGCATCGGGCTCCCTGCTCAGCGGGAAGCCTGCTTCTCCCTCTCCCACTCCCCCTGCTTGTGTTCTCTCTCTCGCTGTGTCTCTCTCTGTCAAATAAATAAATAAAATCTTAAAAAAAAAAAAAGGACCTCACTGATGTCCTCCACGATTTTCTCAAGTCCAGTGAGTACATTTATGATCATTACTTTAAATTCTCTATCAGGCATATTACTTATATCTGTTTCTCTTAGGTTTTGTACTGCGGTTGGCCCTATTCTTTCATTTGGGACATATAACCTCTGTCTCCTCATTGTGTCTAATTCTCTGTGTCTGTTTGTGTGTGTTAGGCATGTCATCTCTGTCTACTGCTGTTGAAAGTAATGGCCTTATGAAGAAGTCCTATAGTGTCCTGTAGTGCAGTGTCCCCTGTTCACCAGAACCTGGCACTTCAGGGGGTGCCCTGCTGTTGTGTCCTGGCCACTTTTTCCTTCACTGCAGTGCTCTGCAGAGACTCTCTTTGTCTACTGTGGGCACTGTTTGGTCCCCGGCTGGGGCTGGGTGTGCAGTTTTAACAAAATAAGTGCTGGTCTGCTGCAAAATGAGACCTGCTGCCTCTGCCGGACTGGGTACTGCAAAGTGCATGGGTTGGGAGATGTGGTGTTAGGAAGGTCTGCACTAGTCTTCTAGGGGAGGGGACTCAAAATTCAGGGACTGAGGTATATGTAACCGGGAAGGGTGGATCTGTTCAAGCATGGCATTGGGGGGGTAGGGAGGACTTGGTGCGAGCAGTTAGGTAGTGTCAGTGCTACGGTGGTTCTCACAGGTGGCCGTGTGTTTATGCTGGGGGGGGGGATGGGAGATAAATGGTGTCTGCCCACTCCTTTGTTCCTGAAGAGTCCCTCAGTGATCCATGACCTCCGGGACATGCTCTGAAATGAGTAAACTACTGTTCCTCCCATTTTCAAACTGCTGCTTCTAAGCTATAAATCTGAGGGCTATTTGTTGTGCTCTCTTTAAGGGCAGGGATTCGGCTTCCTATTACCCTCCAGGCTCTCCCAGAATGGAGCCTGCTGATTTTAAAAATTCTAGGCTTGAACACCTGCTGGTTTTAAGAATTCATGAAATTGAGCCCCTCTGGCTTTCAAAGCTAAATATGGGGATTCATCTTCCCCATGCAGGTTCCCTAGTGTGACATAGTTTGTTTCTCTCCCCTCTCCATGGAACTGCTGCTTTCTCCCCTCCATGTAACACCATGGTCTGTTTCACTTCCCACCGCATTTCTGCCCTTCTTACTCTTCGGCATGGCTTCTTCTCTACCTTTGGTTGTGGTTTGTTCTGCCAGACTTCAGGTCTTTTCTGGGTTATTTACACTGATGTGAGTGTTATCTAGTTGTATCTGTGGAACAAGGTGAGCTTAGGGTCCTCTTAGTCCACCATCTTCCCAGCCTCTTTTTTTTTTTTCCCCAACAAATCAAAGTTTTTATTTGCATGGCCAATCATCATCTGTACTCTTTGCAACTTTAATATCCCTTTAACAGGTTCCAAGCTTTTGTTGCACACGGAATAGAAGCTGCAACACTGAAAACTTCCTTCAACAGCCACTCCCACAACACCTAAACATGAAACATGTAACAAATGACAACAGCACAAACAGAAGTACTAAGTTCCACCATTCAACAGTTCATCGGAAATGGAGATGGCTCATCTGTACTCACTCTGTGATGCATCCCAGCCTCTTCTTAATAGGCTACTATTGACTAGAAGCCTTACCAATAACACAGAAAGTCTGCTAACACATATTTTGTATACGTATTATATACTATATTCTTACAATAAAGTAAACTTTAAAAAAAGAAAATGTTATTAAAAAACCATAAGGAATAGAAAATACATTTATTTACATTACTGTACTGACCAAAAAAAAATCCACGTCAAAGTAGATTCATGCAGTTCAAACCTGTGCTGTTCAAGGGCCAAATGTATATTATTTAAAACAAATATAGGTTTGGTATGGTATAGAACAGCTGTTCTCAGCATCAACTAGAAACCTGCTGCAAATATAAATTCTTGGGCCCCACCTAAAATCTGAAATTCTAGGCCCAGTAACTGTTTTAAAAAACTCCCTAAAGTATTCTGATGCACCTAAATGTTATTAGAACTACTAGCATAAAGCAAAGATCCTGAATGGGTTTTAGAAACAGAAAGATCTGAACTGCAATCTCAGATTCACTACTTACTAATTATAGGACTTTGGGCAGGTTCTCAGAACCTTCATTATTGTAAAAAAAAAAAAAAAAGGTATAGTAGTATAAATCACAGGGTTTTTGTAAGGAGCAACTGCAACTACATATACATGCATATACATGCATTCTATATATAAGCTATCTCTGTGTATATATATTGAAAAGGTAAGTCTCTTTCCTACAAAGATTTTTTTTTTTTTTTTAAAGATTTTATTTATTTATTTGACAAAGAGAGGTATAGCGAGAGAGGGAAGACAAGCAGGGGGGTAGTGGGAGAGGGAGAAGCAGGCTTCCCACAGAGCAGGGAGCCTGATGCGGGGCTCAATCCCAGGACCCTGGGATCATGACCCAAGCTGAAGGCAGATGCTTAATGACAGCTACCCAGGTGCCCCCCCACAAAGATTTTTATCGGTATTATTTCTAACGTTGTAATACTGAATGTAAATATCTGATAATTAGAAGATTACCAAAAAATGTATTCTTATATTCACTCAAACAATTTATTCACCATTTATGTACCAGGCACTGGCCAGGTATGGAGGACACAAAAATGAAAAAATACAGACCTTACCTCTACAAGCTAGTAGTTTATAATAAGGGAGGTAGACATGCCAACTAATTGTAACAAACCATAAGAAGTGTCATAAGTCATATTAACTCAAATGATTTTATAGCATTTAAGATTTTTTAATGTGAAAATTATGACACAACAAGGGATTTAGTTTTGAAATCAGATTAGATGGAAAAGATAAAATGCAAATGAGTATAAAACAAATAAATATGAATAACCAAGAATAATTAGTAGAAAATATGGACAAATTAGATCCATGTTTTAGGTGATGGAGTCCTAAAGAATAAGTTTTAGTGTTACTGTAGTATCGATTTAAATTAAAATTTATTTTTAAGATTTTATTCTTAAACAAGACAGAAAATGCAATGTCCTAAAAATAATTTATTAGTACAAAGAAAGAAGAGAAAGGTAATAGATGTAAGGAGAAATCATCTGCCCAGCCCCTTTTTTCTTTAAAGGTATTTGGCTTCTCAGGGACACTCACCAGTTTAACATCTATGCTTGTGGCACCTGCATCCAAGGAGTTTTCAATGAGCTCTTTAACCACACTGACCACTGAAGTGATTATTTGAGAACTTGAAAGGAGGCGCACTGTTGCTGCAGGCAACTGTTTCATTCTAGCTTTTAGTAGAGTAGCTAAAGATAAAATATAAGTTGTAAAAATAAAAATTGTTAAATATTTCTAACAGTTCTGATAGCAACAATAATTAATCGCAGCTCAAATTTACTCAACTTCCCACTATGTCAGGCTCTACTGTAAGCACACACAGTATTAAATCATTTATTTAGTACAATATTTTTTAAAATAAGTGGCATTATCACTTCTATTTTATAAGACTGAGGCACAGAGAAGTTAGCTGGTAAATCCATGCTACGGTAATAATTAAAGAGCAGTAAGAAAAATTGTGCTATAATGATATGATATATGATCTACCAGGGTAGGTAGGAATGACCAGGTGATGCTGATCCCCCTGGGATGTGGATAATGTCAGTCAGTCATGAGTCTTAATGGCAATCTCAAAAATCATTAGTCATCTATATGTTTTGGTGAATTACAATGTCTTTTTGAATTATTACTTTACTGGAGTTAGGGTACCTAGACCCTAGCATTACTGTTAATGTAAACTAGTCAGACATCAGACACATCACACAGCTCTATCTTCTATACTACTGTGCCTAAAATATCATTCTAATCATGTGGCTCCCCAAGATAAAGCTCAAATCTCTGTGCTGGCATTCAAAGTCTTTTACATGCAATCCAACCTTACATCCAAAATCTCTCTGCCACTAATTGTTTTAGCGAAAAAAAAAAAAATCCTTTGTCTAAAACCCTTTCAAACAAAAAACAAACAAACAAATCTCATATGGAAATCCCATGTGTAAAACATGCAGGGAGCAGTGTTTACTTTTGCCTTAATGCTTAATTTCAGAAAAGATTTCAGGATAATAAAAACACTAGGTTGACAACATGAAATTCCTCTACAGATTCAAGACAAAAAAATGGGGAGGAGGGGAACCCTAGGTACTTCTTTAATTTACCATAACTCACATGCTCACATGATTTGATCCTATGGAATCTAAATCAAAACAAAACAGCAATGCCAAAGACAAACAAAGTAAAAAGATATCCATTTAGGATTCTTTCTCAGGCAAATTAAGACATAAAACAGCAGAGTCATATAAAAAAATAGGTAAGAAATGGGAGTATAGCCAATATAATAATTACAGAGGAATTTAAGGGATGCATTTCTGGGACGAGATCAACACACTGAGTTCGGAGTGATATTAACTGGTGACAGTTAATAAATATAACTATGTTTTGCTTTATACAAGGCAAACCTGATCAGCACAGTAGAAAAACATACCAGACTGGAGTCTAAAAAACAGGTTTAGAGGTTCACCTTTAATACATGTAAAATGAAGCAAATCACTTAAATCCCTCTATAAAATCAATTCATCACCTCTATAATTGGAGACAGTGCTTCCTAGGTTTGTTGTGAGGATCAAATAAGCAAGCACATATAAAATGTTCTGTAGGGGCGCCTGGGTGGCTCAGTCGGTTAAGCATCTGCCTTCCACTCATGTCATGATCCCAGGGTCCTGGGATCAAGCCCCGCATAGGGCTCTCTGCTCAGTGGGGAGCCTGCTCCTCCTCCTCCTTGCCGCTCCCTGTGCTTGTGCTCTCTCTGTCAAATAAATGGAATCTTAAGGAAAAAAAGATTAAAAAATAATTTAAAAATAAAATAAAATGTTCTGTAAATGATAAGGCTATATAAAACATTCAATATTGTGATGTGAGATCATTATGGAAAGAAATGCTGGCAATTTTTAATACTAGCAATTTTCTTCTATTTTTTTAAAATAATTTATTCATTTATTTGACAGAGAGAGAGACAGCGAGAGCAGGAACACAAGCAGGGGGAGTGGGAGAGGGAGAAGCAGGCTTCCCACCGAGCAGGGAGCCTGATGTGGGGCTTGATCCCAGGACCCTGGGACCACGGCCCAAGCTGAAGGCAGACGCCCAACCAATGAGCCACCCAGGTGCCCCAGCAATTAACTTCTAATTAAGCTATATATTTGATTTAGTTTTGGGGTACAGTTTTAGGAAGAGTAGCTGTAAACAACTACCTCTCAATAGTTTTTGTGGCTCTCAAGGGCTGGGAGGCTTTTCCAGTCAGGAAAAAGTGTGGACAGGTAGGTTGCTCCACTATTCTACCATTCACACAAATTAGTGCTGTCACAAGCAAAAGGCACCCTCTGCATGCTACCCAAGGTTTAGACTGCACACTGGTCTAAGGATATAGAGCTGCATTGTCCAATCTCGTAGCTACTAGACAAATGTGACTACTGAGCACTTGAAATGTGGCAACTCCAAATTGAGATGTTCTAATACACTCTGGGTTTCAAACTTAATATGGAAAAAAAAAAAACTTTTATTAATTTCCTACACGGACTACAAGATGAAATGATATTCTGAATATATCCACTTACCTCAATATATTATTAAAATTAACTTCACTTTTTTTTTTTACTTGTTTTAATGTGACTACAAGAAAATCTAAAATTATATAAATGTGGCATACATTATAGTTCTATTCGACAGTGCTGTATAGAGTAGTGGTTAACAAAGCAGGCTCTGAAATCGTATCACTTTCATTATATCCTAGCTCTTATGCTAACAGTTATATAATGCGAACAAAGTCTAAAACTCAATCATCTAACCTACAAAAACGGAGATAATAATATCATATGATTGTGGTGGGCAGTAAATAAGATAACGAATATAACTTATTACAGTGTTTGGCATACACATGTTAAAGATTCTGGGATACGTGGACTACACTGAGTTTCTCTGAACTCTCAAAGAATAGGTTCCCCACCCCCATCTTCTAATCCCTACTCCCACAGGGGTTAACCCATGGCCTGCAATCAGATTAGGCTTGGGTTCAAGAGGTCTTCTACCTTAGTTTGAGAATGTCAAGGATCTAAGAAAACACTGATCAAACTTTGGGTATAAACCTAGCATCGCATTATATTTTACTCTTTCTGAACAATCTCCTTATTAACCTCAGCATTTTTGCCTCATTCTCTACAGTCTCTCTTTCAAAATCTATTTTTACCCCAAGTCCCTAATTTCATCCCAATACGGACATCAAGGCAGACCATATCATGAACTCTATCTTCACACACATCTTACCTCCTCCACCCCACTGTGTCTTCTGGTTTCTTAAAATGTTGACAACTCTGCCCACATTCTTCTTCCCTAACTCCCCGGTCAATGTCTCTTCTCCTAAGAACTTTCACCTAATTTCTGCCCTTAGGCATCTTGACCTTCAAAGCAAAAACAAACAAAAAATTGTTCCTTCAACTCTATTACCCCAATGATTATCTTCTTTCTTTATGAAGCCAAACTAACCTCTAAAACTATATCCCCAACAGAGATCTCTCTCTTTCCACATTAAAACAGGCATTTCTAACAATCAGTGTCAAGGCTACCTCAAGATTATCTGTAAAACAGAATTTATCTTCCTGCTCCCCTACCCATACCCTCTACTTCACTTTGCAATTTCCCTTAATAAACACTATTCTTAGTGACTAAGATCAAAAACCTCAATCTTCCTTTGCCAGCAATCCCATACTCTACTCTCCTCCTATCGATCATTCTAGACTCAGTTCCACAGCCACTTGTAACATGGTCCTTTCTGATCACCCAACCAGGAATGATCCTTTCCTCCCCCTACATTCCTAAAGAATTTGGTTTGCATTACTCGTGGAATGTTTATCACACCTGTCCTGACCTGTACAACTTCTGAAAGCAGGCAATTACATATTATTTATTTCTGGATGCAACACAGAATAATCAGAGTACTTCACTCATGACAAGCACTTGGAAGAATACCAATCAAGGGCCACAAAAAAAATTTTTATCAGCACTCCAATGTAAACATTAGGAAGTGTCCTCCTTCCTAGCAAGTCACCACTGCCTTAACTCCTTCCCTTTATAAACTCTATTTTAACTGGCTTCCATATCAGCTCCTATCTCACCTATATCTCCTAACCAGACTTTTTTCTGGACTGCAGGACCTCACTTCCAAGAACCTTCTAAATATCATCATTTAGATAACTTGGAGGAACCTTACACTTAAACATGTCCCAAACCGATCTCAGATCTTTCTCTATTTAACTGTTTTTGTTCCTATATTTGTTTGATAATAAAAATAACAGCTACCATAAGTAACTTTACATATATATATAAAATCCCATTTTAATCCTCACAACAACCCTATCATTCCTCTACCACAAATGAAATTTGAAAGTTGTAAGATCAAGATCACGATTCAAGATCACAAAACTAGTCAGTGACAGATGCACACCTGCATATCTTGGCATGTTTGACTCCAAAGGCCATGCTCATCCAGTCTTACATGGCAAAATTAGAAATCCTGAAGTCATCCTAGAAATTCTCTTCACTTTCTACACCCTGCCACTCAGTCCCATCTATCCTACTACCTAAATATTTCTCAAACTAGTCCTCTCTTCTCTATACCTATAACCTCTGTTCAGCCCCTGAACATTTCTGCCCTGAAGTACTACAATAACGACCTAATTGATATTTTGCCTCAAATCTCAACCAATGATAGGGTTCTTTCTATATTTAAATCTCATCATGTTGCTATCCTACTTAAGATTTTATAAAGAGTTCCAACTGCTAATCAGGTGAAGTCCAAAATCCTTAACAACTGGATCTCTACCTTTCTGATCTCATCCCACTATTCCCCAAATACACAGTAAACTTGTCATACTACACTTTTAATGTGGTGGCACTCACTCGTTCCTTAGCTCACAAGGTTCTCTTTCTCTACCAAAGACTTCTAACCATCCTTCCGGATTTAGTACAAGTATCACCTCCTCAAGGAAGCCTTTCTTAACTGCTCCAACTTTGACCCCTCCCCACCCCAACAGATTAGGTATTCCTTCCTGGGTATCCCCATAGCACGTTTTCCTTTTTTCCAACCCAAAACTCATCATAGGCTATTCTAACTACCGTTTTTCTGTCTCTTCCTCCTGGCTCAGAGTTCTCTGAGGACAGAGATTTTATATTAATCTCATAGCGCTAGCATAACCTGTAGAACATAGCAAGCATTCTACTATATGTGCCAAATGACACCTTTTGAAAAGTGAAAGAGTTATCAGGCTTACATCACGGCACAGAATGTGTGAGAATATCAGAAATCAGTCTTCCTCCATATTTGCTGGGAGGGAAAGCAAACACTCCTGAAAGAGTACCGCCCAGGAAAGTCAGTTAAGGACAACAAGGTACCTAAAAAAGAAGCAGAGAAGTATAGCTATAGGAAAACACAATGAAATAATTTACTTTAAAAACAATAAACGTAACCCAATTGTTTTCAGAGAGCCAACAGAAATGCAAGATACATAGATATAATCAAACTTAACCTACACCAATTTTGAAATATTATTGCAAGTTACTTCAGCAATACAAATCATAAACTTTGTGAACTGCCAAGGTAATGAAATTCGATTTCAAAGATAATTCCAAATAATCTGACCTTTTCTCTCCATTCTCAAATAAGATCAATTTTTGGAATTCACACTTCCTTAGCATGTCATACAGATGCCTGTCTTCAACGTGTGGGTAAACCCAAAATGACACCAGTAAAAATCACGGTTAAGTGAGAGTTTGCTTGCATCACTTGTATGTCGCCACAACATACAATATATACTACATTCACGAGTTATGGCTGTCCGGAGTTAAAATGTCTGCCCGGCAAACAACTTCAAATCCTGCACTCAGAGGTTCTGGGAAATGGGCTGTAACAAAGGCCCAAGCACGATTTAGTTAGGAATGGCCAAACCAGAGAGAAACCGACCGAGCCCTGCTTAAACACCGCTCTCCACGCGTGCGCGCCCACGAGCCCGGCTTCGTCTGCTTCCCGCCCCTTCTTTGCGAGGGGGCGGGGGGAGCGGGCAGGAGGCACAAGGCTGCCAGTGGCGCTTTCACGGCAAACGGGACAAGTTGAAGGTAAGGGACTCTCGAGACTACGAGAAGATAAGAATGAATGCCCGTGAGACACACAACACTACCTTCTTGCTCGAGCGAACCATCCACTAGCGGACCAGCCAGCGTCCCGCCGACCTCACAGGCCCAACCTCGCGGATCCCGGACTCGCCCCCAGCGCGCGACTGGGCGGGCACTAGGCGCGCAGCACTTAGTCCCGCCCTGCCCGGGGAACGTGGGATTGGCGCTGCCCGCAGCCAATCCCCTGGCGGCGCGTTCGGCTCTGAACGCTTCCGCAAGCTGCGCTGCGCTGTTCTGAGGCTGATGTTAGGCGTTCGGCCTTGAAGAGACGCCGTCGCCGCGTAGCTGGTTGTGTTCCGAGCTGGCCGCCGGGAGTGGGGCGGCGGGTGAGTGGGCATGAACGTCTGTAGGGGATGTGCTGCTGTCTGCGGCGGTAAGGCGCTGTTGGCGGGCCAGGGTAGGCTTGAGGGGAAAAAGTGGACTACAGCTGCGTCCGCGGCTCCCGCTCTACTGGTGCGGACCAAGTGGCCACCGAGGCTTGCCCCCAAATCCTCGTCGTCTTGCCCTGGTACTGGTGGGATGTGCAGCTCCGAGAGGGAAGGGGCGAGTGGGGGGGCGCTGCGGCGGTAGGGGCTGCCCGTGATTTTCTGGCTCGCTAGGAAGTCCCCAAGAGGACCGGTCGCCGTCCTCGAGACACTCGCCTAGGCAGAGCCGAGAGGCTCTTCACAGTCGGAAGTCATTGTTTGCCAGTCCTGAAGTGGCGCGGCAGACTCCTTGGGAAGGTTTTCTGAACTGGGGTAGGGTCAGTACCACACCAGCTTTGCCTTCCAGCTCAGATAGAAATTTTAAGCCTCTTTCGAGCTTTATTTTTTTCTTTCCATCCTGTGGGAAATGGGAAAAGTATCTTGAGTTTTGGCATCTTCTAAGTATAACCTATAGCTTAGTGAAAAGAATGTATGATGTAAAATAGATACTTAAATTAGAAGAAATATTTGCACACGTTAACTTGAGACATTTGTGTCTTGTTAGTGTAACCAGCTTTCATCATCATAAGCCTTGATGCGTGTTCCGTAGATATTTGGAGAGAGAATGCGACATTTTACTCCGGAAACACTTGTTGGATGGGTTTATGAGAAATTACTCTTTTAATGCCAACTCCATAATAGGGAGGGTTCATGTACTAATAAATCAGACCTGTTCCAAATATACTCTAACCATGCCACCCCCCTTCAGTCTCATTGGTTGGTTTTTACTGGGGATGATAGGTATTCTTCAGGACAGCTGTATTTTGTTCGAGGGATTCTTAGAACCAAGGAAACGTCAGCCTTAAAATAACTGGGAACTAATATCCTTTCTTCCTTTGGTGTTCATTTTGAATGCAATAAAGGGAAAAACTTAGAAAAAGAAAAACAACCCGAAAATTTTAGGGGAGTTGAAGAGTTAAAGGAGGAAAGACTCATTGTTTTAACCTTACTGTGTCATGAGATTGAGAAACAAACCTTATCCCTGGACCATGTAAATTTTTCGCCACATTATGTTCCTCCCAGGTTCAGTATTTAAAAAGAAGTGATTTGAACCTGACCACTCTTTGGAAACATTACATTAGATACAAGAATCTGGCTCCTCAGAATAGACTGGGTGGATCCACGTTGCCTTTTTTTGTCTTTAATTCAAGTATAATTAAACTGTTATATTAATATCAGGTGTACAATATAATGATTTAACAATTCTATACATTTCTCAGTGCTCATCAAGATAAGTGTACTCTTAATCCCCTTTATTTATTTCATCCATCCCCCCCACCAACCCCCCCTCTGGCAACAACCACCAGTTTGTGCTCTGTATTTAAGAGTGTTTTTTGGTCTCTTTTTTTCTTTGTTTTGATTCTTAAATTCCATATATAAGTGAAATCATATGGTATTTGTCTTTCTCTGACTTATTTCACTTAGCATTATATCCTCTAGGTCCATCCATGTTGTCGCAAATGACAAGATTGCATTCTTTTTTATGGCTAAGTAATACTCTAGTATACATACATATGCATACACACACACACACACACACACACATACACATCTTTATTCATTCACATGTGGGTGAACACTTGGGTTGCTTCCGTATCTTGGCTATTGTAAATAATGCTGCAGCTTTGCTTTTTTTATATTAGTTTTATTCTGTACATTTAGCTCCTGAGCTTTCACTTTGGTTTCATGATATAAGAAAGTGTAGGTTTTCTCTTTCAGTTTGAGTTTTCCTGTCCATTATTTCATTTAGTAAAACCAACATGATAGAAGACAAGCTTTAGGAAAGGGATTTTAATTTTTTCAATAAGAGCCATAAAAGTAAGTCTTGTTTGTCTTACCATGAAGTCAGATGTTAAGAATTATTTACTGCCTTCATTGGCATCTGCAAATAGCATATTTTGGTGGATGTGTTTGTTCTATTTCAGAACAACTAGAGAAAAATGATCCTAGTAACACTTATTTTGTCATGTCAGAATGAAGAGTGTTTAGGTTTCCAGTTATATCATTGTTGATTCATTTCATTGCTTTCCTATAGAGCAAACATGAATGTTGGCGTTGCCCACAGTGAGGTGAATCCAAATACCCGTGTAATGAACAGCCGGGGTATGTGGCTGACATATGCATTAGGAGTTGGCTTGCTTCATATTGTCCTACTCAGTATTCCCTTCTTCAGTGTTCCTGTTGCTTGGACCTTAACAAATGTTATACATAATCTGGTAAGAATTTTACTTTATACTAAGCACTTATAAGCCTAAGGTTTAGTGCTTGTCAGGGACTGAGGGAGGAAGAAATAGGGAGTTGCTGTTTAATGAGTACAGTTTCAGTTTTGTAAGATAAAAAGAGTTGTAGAGATGGTTGGTGGTGATGGTTGCATAACAATGTGAATGTACTTAATGAACCCAAGTGTTCATCCACATGTGAATGTACTTAATACCACTGAATTGTACACTTAAAAGTGGTTAAAATGGTACATTTTATGTTATGTGTATTTAAATAATTTTTTTTAAAAGCTTAAAGCTTTATGCTATAAAGAAGAAAAACATGACTTAGTTTAACAGTTTGAGATATAATTCATAATTATATAATACATAAAATTCGCTGACTTAAAAGTGTACAGTTTAGTGATTTTTAATGTATGTGACAATTTTGAAGAATTCTAATCTGGGATAAGATTATATTTTTTCTATTAATACTTTATATTTAAACATTGGGCCCTTTTTCTAAGTAAGACCTTTTTTTTCCTCTTTATGGTTTTATGGAATCTAGAAAATAGGAGGTCATTTTAGCAAAAATTACAAGACACTGTAATTCAAGCTACTAATATATTGATTAACCAGAATGCTTCAGAAGTAATGGTTTTTGATTAACTGGAGATTAATAACCATCATTGATTTCAATCCTTGTTAAACTTCAATCCTTTCTAAATTGTATACATATACTCTCCTTCAGTATAGAAATTTTGAGCTTAATCATATCTTACGTGATTGAGGGTCTTATGGTGCCTTAGCTTTTTCATGTTGACTGTGGTTCTTCTGTATTATAAGATAGTTCTGCAAAGTATCCCACAGAGGTTCAGTTGATTGTACTGATCATATTATGCAGCCCTGGAAAATGTTTAAAAAAAAAAAACCGATAGTGACCTTTCTTATCTTTAACAGTCTATGAAAGCAGAATGAAAGGGGAGAAATCCATTAGTTGAGACTTTTTAATTGAATCCAGATTAATTATGTATTTGTTTAAAGGTATCCAGAAAATGAAGAACTTGGAACATTAAGGCAGGAAAATGTAGGAGAAATAGATTTTTTTTAATTAATATTATTTATTTCCTATTTTCTGAAGAGTATTTGAATTTGATTGGAGGAGGACAAGGATAATGTGGTGGTAAAAATAAATGAATGTCCACTTAGTCCATTTTATGCGATGGACTTTGGTAGGGCTATTTTTAAGTAGTGACTTCTCTGAAATACTTGACAAGAGTTATACCCTTCTTACCAGAATTCCTTTTCTTTGGCTTCCATGAGATCACTTTTTCCTAGATATATTTCTAATTTTTCCTTTTCTCTTTCTTGCACATTCTTCCTTCTGTTTTCCTCTCCTAAATATTGCTGTCCCCAAGGCTCTTTTCTTCATCTCTTTTTATTCTGTGTATTCTATCAAGATTACTTCATCTATCTGTATTTTCAGTTTCTACCTGTAGAATGATGATGCTCATATTAAAATTGGCAGATCACCTTGTACCTTAAGCCAAACAATTATAAATTAAACTCATTCCTGATGTGTCCCTTACCACTCACAACCTGTTCCTCTGGCTTTGTTCCTGATCTAACCAAAAGGCACCACTGTCTGCCCAGTAAGGCAAGCCAGATAGCTGAATGTCAAAGGTGAAGTGATTCATGTAATGAATTATCCAAACTGAGACTGTTTTGAGAGTAAAAGGGAGCTCTAGTAATAACTACTCCAAGAAAATAGGTGTAAATCAGGACCATTCATACTATCTAGTATATATGGTCACTCTAGTCTTAGATTAACTCCTTTTCCTCTGTATTCCATATCCATTTAGTCAAAGCCCTGTTTTACTGCTTTACTGTCTCTCAACTTGATCCCCACTGGCATTGCTATAATTGGTGCCCTTATTTTTTTCCTCAGGTGGGTGTCCTTGATGTTCCTCTACCGTCCTCCATTCCAACTTGGCAGAGAGTTATTTTCAAAATGCATATATGTTCAAGTCATGCTCTAAGTCCTTCTGTGATTCCTTATTATATGCATAGTAAAATAACAAGTTCCTTATGTGGCATATAAGACCAGTTGATAACAGTACAGAAGCAAGAAAAGGACTCAGTCTTATCTCATCCCATCTCCAAACATGAGTATTGCTTTAACAATAATGAAAATTACCTTGTTCTCACCTTTTTGCTTTGGCTTAGGCTCTTTTTCCACTGTTTTGATACCCTCCCCCCCCTCCTCCTCTGCTGGGCTGATTCCGACTTGTCCAGGAAAACTACTCAAATATCTCCTTCTCCAGGAAGCTACAAAACTCCCATGCTGCATTCTTTTAAGTGTATTTATCATAGTTTTATAATTAGGAATTTGTCTCTTTATTTCCCATATCTCTAAAGACCTATGTAAATGTTTGCTAAATTAGTCTGTATTGTCATATAATTTTCCCTTCTCCAATGGCACATGTATTAAATGTACTTTAGAAGTCACCCCCTCCCCTTGCCTAGATGTTTTCAAGTTAGTTGACTGAGATTTTGAAGCACAGTATATGGGTGTGAACAAAGCATAAGGGAAGCGAACTTCTGACTTACTAGTTCACCACACTAAAACCCTAACTACCAGCCATTGATGTAGCAATTAACATGACTCCAAATTTAGTTTCTTTTGAAGACAGACTACATTAAACCAATAAAATGTGAAATACGTACTGAACGCTTTTAAATGGGAAAATAGACCTAGTTGTTATCCGTGGTTAGAAAAAATACTGTCTTTGCCTTTCTGAACCATATAGTAGAAACCTACAGTGATTGTTTTATTCATTTTTACAGTGGCTATAGGTCACTTTTAGAGGTATTAATATTTCACAAAATTCTTAGCCTAGCTTTTAAAATGAATGAGGACTTTCTGCATTTTGAGCCAGTAAATATTAACGGCCAACCATGAGCTACATATTTTTTCCCCAATTTTTTTGATTTGGGTATAAATCCTCCATCACTAAATTTTATAGAATAACTATTAAAAATAATGGGATAGAAGATATATGGTCAGTAAGATTTTATTCTGTTTGTGAAAAGGATATATAAGATATTATGTTTGAATATTCTAAACACTGGTGATGCATGTAGTTTGAAGGAAATAATGAGAGGATTGTATTTCTCTTTGATGATTCTAATACATGCATGGGTTAGAGATTCTTAATTTTTTTGGATCCTATACTCCTCAGAATTTAAAAGCATACAATTTCTGTTTTAATTGCCTCCTGTAAAGTCCATGTGAAAATGGTTTCCTTGTGCTTACAGAATAAACATTCCTTAGCTTAGTGTCATCTTGGCTTAATATCTAATACTTGCTGTGTACCAGCCCTTGTTCCTGAAGTATTCAGGCTAATGGGAGAACAAACATGTCAAAAAGTCTAACAAAATATATTGTGCTATAAATAAAAGTATTTTCAATAAAATTCTATACAAGCACATAGGCTACTACTAATGAGGGAGGCTTCACTAAGGAGTTGTCATTTGAGCTGAACCTTCAAGAATGAGATAGTTGACAAGATATCACAGCTTTTGCCTCAGCGACAAAGAACCTTTCCCTCTTCTGCATTGGCTGTGTGCTCTGTACCTTTGATAGCAGTTTCTGCCCTACATTCTAGTTGCTTATGCATATCTTTTTTTTTTTCTTAGCATCTCTTAGAAGATTGAGTTTTTTTCAAGGCTGTGAACATTTCTTACTCGATTTCATGTGGGCATACATGTCCTCTGTGTCCTGTACATATAAGCCACTTATTAAATGCTTTTTGAGTTAAATCCAATTGAACATGAGTCTATTGCTATATAGCTTTGGTGTTATTGTGGCTAAACAACTTTTGAATTGCCTAATGGAATAACTAGAAAGTAGACTCAGCTTTGAAAAGAATGGCTCTCTTAACCTAGTTAGTAATATAAAATTTCAAATCACTAATTTTTCTTCTTTTTTCCATATATTTATTAAAAGTTGAAGAAGCAAAAATGACACCTCCTTGTGACTTCTAGGAGGAAAGACTGATGATAATGTTTAGGCAAGAATATTCTGTTACTGGTGCCTCAGACAGTGATCCTGCAATGAAGTACTACCAGTGATCTAAATAGAATAATAATCTCAAGGAAACAAAATCTAATATATATTGGTTTTTTTTCCTAATCACAAAATTAGATGTTCAAACATATCCCTAGACAGAATGGATTTAATAATGTTTTTTTACTTTCAAAAAAGATAACTTCAGGGCCAGCTGGATGGCTTAGTCAATTAAGCATCTGACTCTTGACTTTGGCTCAGGTCATGATTTCGGGGTCCAGGGGTTGAGCCCTGCATCTGGCTTTTCTCCCTCTCCCTCTGCCCCCCACCCCCAAATAAATAAGTAAATCTTCTTAAAAACTAACTTCAAAAGAAACACTATTGGGGCACAGTGGTGATTTTAAAAGCAAATTGAGTTGAACACTAGATCTACTATATAACCATCTTTGTTGTGTTAGAACTATTGAGACAGAGACAGTCTTAATAAATATTTTCAAAACCATTTTCCCCTGATGCAGAAATTTTATTATTTATGAATGTATGTTTTTATCATTTTGTAAGTATCATCGGATTTATTAATATGACACTAAATATTCCTACACATCAGGGATAAGATACTCCTGTTTCCTGGGGGCCTGGGTGGCCCATTTGGTTAAGCTATTGCCTTTAGCTCAGGTCATGATCCCAGGGTCCTGGGATCGAGCCCCACGGTGGGCCCCCTGCTTAGTGGGGAGCCTGCTTCTCCTCCCTCTGCCACTTCCCCTGCTTGTGCTCTTTGGCTCTATCTCTCTGTCAAATAAATAAATAAAGTAAAATTAAAAAAAAGACAATCCTGTTTCTTAATAGGAAAGGTATTAGAAAATCTAAATGTAATGATATAAAGCTATCCTGATGTTATTTTTTTGTGTATTTTCAATTTAACAGGAGATGAAACCAGGTTACTTTCAGTTGATCTTTTACTGGTTTTCACCAAATAATATTCATATGCCTCTGGAAGTTTTATTTTACTCTGAAGAAACTGGCCACAGCCTTTCACAAATAATATGAAAGCTTAAAATTTGAGCTGTTAAGTTGAATCACCCATACTGTCATAAGCAGTCCGGAACTATCTTAATGCTTGCTGACAAGTACTAATTTTATATTTGATACTGATTATGTATCTCCTTGCTTGTTTTCCAGGGGATGTATGTATTTTTGCATGCAGTAAAAGGAACACCTTTTGAAACTCCTGACCAGGGTAAAGCAAGGCTCCTAACTCATTGGGAACAACTGGACTATGGAGTACAGTTTACATCTTCACGGAAGTTTTTTACAATTTCTCCAATAATTCTGTAAGTGGTGGAAATTTTTTAGGTATGAAGAAGATTGGATAAGAGGGAGCTGTCCTTTTATTAGGTTGAATTTCAGTTAGAAACAGAATATTTGTTGAAACCTCTACCAATGAATAGCTACCACAGAGCATGAAATACAGGCAGAGTCTTTAACAGGCTGGTAATAAACTGTTTTTTATCTCAGTCAGTAATATATAGAGACAACATAGTGTGCCCATCAGTATGTTTAGACATTCTAGGATATACAGGTCAAATATATTCTAGTTCATATCCTTAAGTTGCTTACAAGAAAGATAAATGCATAATCTTATTCTGTATTCCACCATCAGATTAATCTCCCTAAACAAGGATTTTGATGATTTCAGATTAATTTCATTGACCATTTCCCCCCACACACACACCAATTTAGCTGTTCAAACTCCTTGGGAGAGACTGCTGTATAGTTTATAGACAAGAGAAGTTAGGCTTTCATCGTAGAACAGACCTGGGTTGAATCCTGTGTTTATCACTCAACCTGCTTGGTTTGCTCATAATGAAATTCTAGCCAGTAGTACATAGCTCAGTATGATGGCGTAAGAAATAAATGAGATAATATCTATTTGTAAAGCATTTAACCTTAAATTACCTCCTATTACCTGATATTCAGGACCCTTCACAAAATGGTTCCTACCTCATTTTTCCTTTATGTGAATATTTTACCCCATCCAGCTTCCATGTGGTCAAGCTCTTCTAAGCAGCATTTCTTGAAAACTTCATGTGTAGTCCTAGTTCTGTGCCTTTGTTCAAATCATGTCTCCTTCTTTCTTAATTTATCCTTCTTTCAAGATTTAAATCCTACCTCCTCAATAGGGTCTTTTCCTTAGCACCCAACCTTAAGTAATAATGACCTGTTTTGAACTCCTTTAGTAGTTGTTACATATCCCTTATTTATGTCACTTTGTATTATCTGTTATTATAAATGATTTCTTTGTGCAAAGAATTTCTAAGTGTATGGATTGCTTTGAATTCCACACTCAGTATAGTTGTATGCATATAATGGATGTTTTATGTATATCTTGATCAAACACTGTATACCACATAGCTTGTATATAGTAATGCATCCGTGATAAAATCAGTGCAGTCTGGAGTAACTGGAAAGACTTCTTGGAGGCATTAGGATTCCTTAAACTGGGACTTAGGGGAAGGTAGATTTTAGATAGATGTGCAGAGAAAGGAAGGCATTTTAAAATGAAAAGAATAAATTGATCATAAAGTGATAGGTTTCTTTTTTCTTATATTGATAGCACTTTGAGGAAATTTTTTAAATTTTTATTCCAGCCCCATATAAAATTAACATCAAGAGATAAATGATTTGTATGATATAACAAAGGTAAGTGCAATAACAGGAACAATAGTTATACAAACAGCCCTAAATTTGGATTTTAGCTCTACTGCTTTCTAGCTGGGTGACTTTTGGCCATTTCTTTGAAAGCCTCAGTTTCCTCATCTATAAAATGTTGAGGATTGCATTATAATTAATGTAAAAAGCTGAAATTTATACTGAATTATCAATAAAAGCTGTCACAAAATTGTCAACTAAGAGGTACCTGTGTACAACATCCATATTTCTAAAAATATATTTTTGACCCACAGGTATGATTTCAAATATTCTGTGATTAAATTCCTTATATAACTGAAGAAACAACATTAAAGTCATCTATATAATATTGATACTTTTCAGAGTGCTTTCACATTTTCTTATTTGATCATCATTTGTCAGGTAGGTGGGGCATGCAATGTTATCCCAGATTTTTAGATAAAGAACTAGGCTCAAGTGCATTACCTTATTTCAGATCTTGCATCTAGCTAGAGTCCAGAGCCCAGATGAAATCCTAAACTTCAATACAGGTCTCTTTTCAGTATACCCTTTGACAACTGGAAATTGGCAAATGGAAATTTGGCAACTGGCAATTACATAATTCCCACCTTGGTTTTGCATCCCCTTGGAGGGTTGTCAAGGTTTTGTAAGAACCAAGTAATTTTCATATAATTTACACATAAAGTTAATTTTTATTAAAAGACATAAAGGGGGACATATGTTATAGTATGATGAGAAGCAATTCCAAGAAGATCTACTATTTCCAACATATCAGGTTATACATTAAGCCCATAATGATTCTGGGAAATCAAGTGAGCTTACTAAATGCAAGTGGTATCCTATTTTGTTCAGTGAAGGAAGTATAAAAACAGTCTTCAGGTATATGAAAGTTGGAAGAAAGGATTTAGATAAAAGATTGAAGAATATGGTTTATTCTCCAGAAGTATTTTCTGATTATAGTTTGTGAAATAGGTGGAAAATTACAGAATTCCTCAATTTAGATGATTCTGAAAATGATATATATAGCTCTCTGTGATGTTTTTAGTCATACCTGAAAATAGCTGTTCTTTTCTAACCATATTACACAAGATGCTTTTCTCCCCTTATTAGAAATGAATGACAGTACTTAGATGAAAGGCTATTAGGATACTTTCCTGGCTCTTAACAGTACTAATTAGACAAACACCCATATGCAGACTAACCTCTTAGTTATGATCAAGTAAAGTATGATGTTTTAGTCTTTACATCCTGTCTATATTAGGATACTCTCAGTGGCCAGATGATGTGTCTGCACTCTGATGTACCCTTGGGTAAAAACTAGACAATTCTCACTTGATGATTTATGGTCCTAAAGGTAGCTTAGGCTTGTCAAAACAAATTCTCAGATGTTGAATGTCTTTGAATGTGTACATATGTTCAATTACAGCAAAGTAGTTGGAAATTTACAACAGTGTCTTTCAGTTTTCCAGTTAAACTGGTTGTCCACCTGTTCAGCTACAATATGGAAATGAGAACATCAAAAGGGCAATCAAGTATTTGTTTTCTTTCAAAGATACAGAATTGTACTAATACCCCATTTTCACAACTTTATAGCATTAGTTGTTTTTTTTTTAATTTTATTTTGTCATGTTAGTCACCATTCATTACATCATTAGTTTTTGGTGTAGTGTTCCATGATTCATTGCGTATAACACCCAGTGCTCCATTCAATATGTGCCCTCCTTAATACCCATCACCAGGCTAACCCATCCCCCACCACCCTCCCCTCTAAAACCCTCAGTTTGTTTCTCAAAGTCCATAGTCTCTCATGGTTCGTCTCCCCCTCCGATTTGCCCCCCTTCATTTTTCCCTTCCTACTATCTTCTTTTTTTTTTTTTAACTATAATGTATTATTTGCTTCAGAGGTACAGGTCTGTGATTCATCAGTCTTACACAATTCACAGCACTCACCATAGCACATACCCTCCCCAATGTCCATCACCCAGCCGCCCCATCCCTCCCAACCCCCACCACTCCAGCAACCTTCAGTTTGTTTCCTAAGATTAAGAATTCCTCATATCAGTGAGATCATGTGATACTTGTCTTTCTCTGATTGACTTATTTCGTATAGCAGTAGTTTTTAATCTTTTGGTGGGTCACAAAACCCTTTGAGAATATAATAGATGCTTTGGATCTGGATCTTCTCTTCAGAAACATACACATAAATACAAAACTATACCTGAAATTTCAGAGAATATATGAACCCTAGTTTGAAAGACTTATGCTTTAAAGGATACTAAGTAGCAAACACATTTTTTTTTTAAAGATTTATTTATTTATTTTGGAGAGGGAGAGAGAGAAAGATCATGAGCAGGAGGGGCAGAGAGAGAGGGAGACTCCATGCTGAGCACTGAGCCCGATGCAGGGCTTGATCTCACAACACTGAGATCATGACCTGAGCCAAAACTGAGAGCTGGGTGCTCAGCCAACTGTGCCACCCAGTGCCCTGCAAGCACATTCTTTTAAATGCATTTAACATAATTGCAGAAATGCAAAATGTGCATATATGCCTCCGTTAAATAAATTTTTAAATCCCAAATTAATTTAGGCCCCAAACTGTAAAACTCTTATTTTAGTGCTCAAAAGTGAATCTGCTTTTAGGTGTTTATGTTTCAGTGGCCTTTTTTACCTTTAAATTTTTTACAAATTTTACATGTTATATATGTTTTTAATTTTTATTTCTGCAGATATTTTCTGGCAAGTTTCTATACGAAGTATGATCCAACTCACTTCATCCTAAACACAGCTTCTCTCCTGAGTGTGCTAATTCCTAAAATGCCACAGCTACATGGTGTTCGGATCTTTGGAATTAATAAGTATTGAAATGTTTTGGAATGGAACAAAATTTTTACAGCTACTGAGTTTTCTGTAAGAAAGGAGTGGTTAGTAAACTGCACTGTTTCCATGATAATGTGAAATGAGAAGTATTTACATTGTAGGGCCAGTTGCTGGTTCTTCATATGCTGTTTTGAAGTGCAGATACTTACTAGAAGATGCCTCTGTGTAATGCATGTGGTATCTTTCTGAAGAGAGGCTTTATAGGCAGGCTGGGCAGGCCCAGCTTATAAGTTAAATGGCTGTAAAGTGAGGGTATAGTAGTAGATAAATCCAAGGAAATAAGAGATTTACAAGACACCAAGACCAGCTTGGCTTATAATAAGTGGGCATTATGTTAGGAGAAGAAAATTTCCAATCAGTCCGTTTAAGCAGACATACATGTAAACCAGAATCATCTCTTTACAAGTTTATTATAGATCATTTTTATTACCATATGTATTCCTTTTATGGTATATAAGAGGATATTTCCCTCTTGTTTTATACAAAGCAATCCCTACTTTATGATTGTGCATTTTTGGTTTTGCTGGCTCAACATTGTATTGAAGGATGAGGTCATTTTTACATTTATTAAGTTACTGAGTTCATGAAAGTCCACCTTCATGACTGGTGATAAGACAGCCAGGCATCTTATAAACAGCCTCTGAGTCAGCCTTCTAATTTTGGAGCAGAGTGGGTTTTGTTGCCTTTCCAGACACAAGGCTGCTAATCCAATTAAGAAAATAATTTATTTCACACAGTTAAAATATATGGTAATTTAAAGCTGTCTGCTTATTTGGTTGATAATCTAATTGTTAAAGTCTGCTATTGTTTAGAAAAGGAAACATAAAATGGACAACTATTTTAGCCAACCTGTGGTCTGGCAGAAACTGCTTCTGTAGCAGTAGTACCAAAGTAAATAATGGAGTCTTCTTTAGCGGGATTGCAGTAAAAGACAACATTGCCTTTTCTTACACCCCCTGCTCTCAATCCCCATATTTTGCCCATTAATGTTTTGCCTTTCAATACATGGATCTTACTGTAGATTAAGCCAAAGTGGTAACTGTTTCCAAAGCAGCAACCATATTGAAATCTTGTGACATTAATTGCAAGAAATAACTACTTTGAGAAGGAAACATGTCAAAAACAAGGTTCTGATACGGGATGAAACTGAAAAATCCAGTAATATTTGTAAACAAAACCGAGTGAAGAGAGTTATAGACCAACTGAAAAATCAATTTGTTTCAATAAACTGACTTTTGGGGGGTAATGATCATTGTTTTGTATTTCAGAAGTACTGAGTTTAGAAATCAGTTGTATGATAATGCTTTTGTATGTTTGTCTTTTCCCATGTATTTTTAAACCAGTAATCTATACTTGAATAAAACTTTTCTTTCACGTAAGATTATTACAAATAATCTCTAAATTCAGTCAGCAATGTCACATTTATTTTTCAAGGTTTTTTTAAGCAACTGAATTTGTAAAATTACGATAGTTAAAAATGTTCCTTTGCTTTTCTTCATTTTAAAGGCTTATATTTTTGCACAGACTTCAGAGATAGAAATCTACTTCTGTTAATACAGGCCTTCTGCTTTTTTCCCCACTTGTCACCCTTCAATGTTTTAAAAATATTTATTCAATAGATATTTGAGGGCCCAGTCTAGTGTTGGTATTGTGGCTATTGTTTGTAAGTAAGACAGACAAAATCTTTTCCCTTACCAGCTTACATTCAAATTGGAGAACAGATAATAAATGAGTCAAAACATATTATTTCATGTAGTGATAAATGCCATGGAAAAAAAAATTAAGCAGGTGAAAGGAGAACCTACCTCAGAAAGCCTTCCCTAATGTTCCTAAGGTGATTTTTAGACTAGAAAGGAGTAATAAAGGAGGATGAGAATGGTAAAAAATGAGGTCAGAGAAATAGAAAGGGTTAGATCATTTAGGGTTCTATTGGCCAAGGTAATAAGCAAATTTTCTTCTAAGCTTGACAAAGCCATTGGATAGTTTTACATAGGAGATTAAAGGCTAATGTTGAGAATAAAGTGTAAAGGAATAGGAAGCAGGAAGAATAGTTGGGAAACTACTACAGGCAGGAGGTAGCTCAGACTAGGAAAATGGCTGTGATGAAGTGGTTAAGTGGTCAAATTTGGTGTACGCTTTTTTGGTCTTAACACCTGGGTGAATGGTTGTATTAAATATGGAAACTTCCGGGGCGCCTGGGTGGCTCAGTTGGTTAAGCAACTGCCTTCGGCTCAGGTCATGATCCTGGAGTCCCGGGATCGAGTCCCGCATCGGACTCCCTGCTCAGCGGGGAGTCTGCTTCTCCCTCTGATCCTCCCCCTCTCATGCTCTCTGTCTCCCATTCTCTCTCTCAGATAAATAAATAAAAAATCTTAAAAAAAAAAAAAATATGGAAACTTCCCAGTTTCACAAGTTTGTATCGTTTAATGTGAAAAAAACTTTTTTTTTTTTTTAACAAAATCTATAATGACTATTATTTGGGTCAAAACTAATTGCTGTGCTGTAATTGCTCCTAATTTCAAATCAGGAAACAGTGGCGGTCTCTAAATATGCCATGAGTTCATAAGTGCCACTAATTTTAGCATTCATTGGTGAATTTTCCCTGCAACAATTAGTACTGTGGAGTTCCATGGTGGTTTTCTACATCCCTATTCCTTCTACATTTATTTATTGGAATTCTGTAAGGAAGATTTTTTTTTCTTCTCCATTTATTTATTCAATCATTATATTATTTTGGACGTACAGATATTCTTTGGTTTATAGTTCATTATTATCATTACTAATTTGTTCAAATTGTTCTCCAGATTTGGCCATTGGAAGTCAAAGTTCCCAGTGATAATTTCCAAGTTGGCTTCTGTGTCTTTTTGACCTGCCCCCCCCACCTTTTTTTCTTAAGCATAGAACCATATTTTTTAAGTTTAATGCACTATGGTCTTTACTAAAGTACTACTAAACTATAAAGATCCTAAGGGGCATAACAATATCTCCTTAACTAATATCTGTATGAATTAGCCTTATGGAGTTATGATGCTAAGAGTTGGAAAAGACCTTAGAGACTATATAATTGCAACTCCTTACCTTACCTTGAATTTTCATTAACCATCATGCCTCCATTCAGTTCTGTGTTAGTGCTAATAAAGGAGGACTTACAAGGCTGCATTTTTGTAATGGAATTTATAACTTATTTTACATTAAGCCGAAATCTAATCCTTATTTTACACAACTCTTCAACTGTTTAACTTTTAAACTGTTACCAATAGCACTGAATAAACATTACCAGGGTCTTCACCATTTTCCATATGATATGGTTTCAAATTTCTCCTACTATCCTGGTAATTCTGCTCTGAGTTGCAGTTTATTATTATATAGTATTAGAGCTAACTACAAGAGGTGAAAAGATGTGATGTCATTACAGTGGTACCAATTCTCTTGTTCTGGATCCTTTTTTTTTTTTTTTTTAATGTAGTCTGATTTTAGCTATTTTAACAGCCACATATCACTGATTCACCTTACAGTCACTAAAACCTCAACTCTTCAACATGTAGTGCCTTTAAATGATGGCTTTCCCTTCATATACTTAATGGATTTATTAAACCAAGTCTAAGATTTCTTTTTCCTGTGGAACCCCATCTTGTTAGATTGAAACTTAATTGTCATGCAATATATTTCACCTATATTATATCTCCTTTATTAATATGTCATCAGTAAATAAGTCCCAAAATGCTCTCATGCTAATCCTGAAGAAGACAAATGTAGCAACCCAGCATAGACCAATGCAGTTTTGTAATGCTTCTAACAAGACAGAGTAATTTTCAAAACAATTACATGCATATTACATGTGGCTGTAGGAAATGTAAACAGGTTCAGTACTGGGAAGACAGGTCTAAGTAAAATAATCTAAAAGGAAGTTTGTAGTAGCACTGGGAAGGGAAGGAAGGTAGGTAAGAGAATAGCAAAGATAAACTCTCCCTTATTTTGCCTAATGTCAAAAAGAAGAGTTACGAAATATCTTAGGTTTTTATTTTACTCCCTAATTTCAGTTCCAGTTAAAAATGATTCAGCAGGTAGTTTATTATATGGGGTTTAAAATTTTTCATTTCACTTTAAATGAACACATGAGAATTATAAACTCAAATTTAGAATACTGAATATCTTAGTTATGTAGTACATGGTAGGCTTCAACTGTATTGGGTAATAATATTACTCTTAAATTAGTGTTGCGTTCACAGAAGTTGATTATAGTATTCTTGACACTTTCACAATCTGAAATATTTCATAATTAAAACATAGTTTAGTAGAAATATATTTGGAGTCTATGTTCAGCATTGTAATTTATTCTATTTCTTGACTCATTCAAGCCTTTGATAATCAACTAATGATGATGGAAGTGACAACCTGTAGCACTAAATTTCTATATAATTCTAAGTTTAGCAGATAGGCCAAGTTTATCACCATGACTGTTCACTCTAACTGTATAATTATATTGATAAAAATAAATTCTCAATTATAAGAACTATAGTAAAGAAACTGCATCATTAACACTGTAGAGTGAACTCTTTAAAAAATATGACAGGAATTTTATAGTATATAAAATTTCTGACTTGCCAATTAATGTAGTTATAAATTTCTATTGACAGCATTTTTTTTAAATGTCCAGATTTTGCAAAAAACTGTTGAGTGTATTATCAAGAAGATAACGGGTGCCTGGGTGGCTCAGTCAGTTAAGTGTCTGCCTTCTGCTCAGGTCATGATCCCAGGGTCCTGGAATCGAGTCCTGCATCGGGCTCCCTGCTGAGCAGGGAGCCTGCTTCTCCTTCCGCTCCCCCTGCTTGTGCTGCTCTCTCTGTCAAATAAATAAAGTCTTTAAAAAAAAAAAAGAAGATAGGTATGCATCATCATGTTGTAATTTTTTATTTTTCAAAGATTTTATTTATTCATTTGAGAGAGTGAGAAAGAGAGAGAGCACATGAGAGGGGGGAGGGTCAGAGGGAGAAGCAGACTCCCTGCCGAGCAGGGAGCCCGATGCGGGACTCGATCCCGGGACTCCAGGATCATGACCTGAGCTGAAGGCAGTCGCTTAACCAACTGAGCCACCCAGGTGCCCCCATGTTGTAATTTTTTAAATAGGAACAGAGAAGCCAGATGACATAACTGGCATTGCTGAGAAAATACCAGTATGCCACCTACTACAGAAAACCTGATAACAGTGATTCTGCTTTGAGAAATTTGTCCCTCCTATGAATTATCAAGTCCTATGTTTCTATTATGGTACTTAACAGTCCTGGGGATTATATGGGAGCAACAAAAAGATTCACCCTTTCCCTCCTCTGCCAAAAATACACACAGACCCCACACACTTGAAAAATAAGATCCTATGGGTATGGCGATTCCTCAAAAATTAAATAATTACCATATGATCCAGCAATTCCAGTTCTGGGTATATACCCAAAAGAAGTGAAAGCAGGGATTTGAAAAGGTATTTGTGCAACCCATGTTTATAGAAGCATTATTCACAATAGTTAGAAGGTGGAAACAACCCAAGTGTCTATGGATAAACAAAATGTGGTATATACAAACAATAGGGTGTTATTCCACTTCAAAAAAAAATTGACATGCTACCACATTGGATGAACCTTGACATTATTGCTGTGTGAAACAAGCCAGTCACAAAAGGACAAATATTGTATGATCCCACTTATATGAGGTACCTAGACTAGTAAGAGACATAATGGTGGTTTCTAGGGGCTGGCAGGAAGGGGAAATAAATTAGTGTTTAATGGGTACAGTTTCAGTGGGGGAAAGTGAAAAAGGTTTGTAGATGGATGGTAAAGATGTTTGCACAACAGTGTGAGTAAACTTAATGCCAAACTGTACACCTAAAAATGGTTAAAATGATAAATATTGTTGCATATATTTTACCACAATAAAATAAATCCTCTGAAATTTGTAAAATAAGCATAATGGCTCAGCAAATGAAAAAAAAGCAAATATTTTCCAAGGATGAGACCCAATTGACAGTATTACCATTAATGAAACAATTTCTACATCAAAGAGATATTTGGAAGTGTATTTTTAACACAATCCAACCCATGAAGAATGTAAGACAGGTGACTCAGGTGAAAAGAGATGCATCAGGCCTGAAACATTAGCCATTTAAAGCACCAAACTCATTTCTTTTGCTTCCGTTCCATATTTACCAAACAATCTTCTCGTTATAATTTGGATCTGGCTTTCACTGTAATTTGCTCAATACAGAGAAAGTGAGGATCAGCAAGCTTAAGTATCCTACCTCCTTCATCATTACATTTTTCATAAATTAACACCTTAGTATATGGTTTTTACAAAGCAGTTTCTTAGCAGATTGTGTGTCTCAGCACCCCAGAGTCCAGTCACCTCCAAATCTGATAAACCAGTTTCAAGCCTAGAAAATCAGATGTTGAAACCCAGTAATCACACCAAGGTCCTGCTAAGCTGTGGATACCTCTGTGGCAAGCTATACCACCTTCCCCAAGCAACTCCCCACTCTCAATGTACACTTTCAATAATGCTGTATTGTAATTAGACCCCATTCCTTGAAGATAGGGAGTGGATCTTATCCCTAACAACTGATGAAGTTTGTAGCCCAAAGGAAAGAACCCAATAAATAAGTAATAAATGAAAATAAAATCCAATTTAGTAAGACGTAATTAGGAAATTATTGTAAAGATTCTTCTATATATTACTTTCCTCTAAAACTTACAAATGGAAAGTTAGGCAGGCAATAGCAAAGACAAAATGAGCATATTTTGATTCTAAATTCAAGTGGAAGTTACATTAGTTAAGCCATATTTCTTTGAGAATGTCCACCAGTGGCATTCAAATCATATAATGTGATCTGTATGAAAGCCCAGGCAGGCCTCAGAGAGCATAAGTGCCTTTCCACCAATAATTTCTCCTCTAGTACAATAAAGAACATGGAAAATGTATACCTTCACTTGCCAAATATGTGGTGCCTTTTCTTTCTGCTTACATGCCATCAATCTAAGGAAGAATAAAATTCCTTCCTAATGTGTCCTAGAGTTTTGCTGTTTCACATAATGCAGCATTAAGACTCAACACCAGCCAAACGTGCCTGGATGAGGAATCTACCAATGATACCAGCACATAAAAAGTAACTCTTGACACATTCTTGCACAGAAGGGTATTGAGACACACCTGCTGAACATAATCCAAATTGCAAGAAAATGCCAGATGTGAAAGATTTTATGGTCAGACTAGATTTCAGCATATAATAGAAAATAATCTCTAACCAATCATATGCAGTTAGGAGAACTAATTTTTCTTAACCTTTTGGTCTTAATTTTTCTCCCCCCCCCCTTTTTTTTTAGCTCAGACACACTTCCTAGGGAAATATGAGTTATTTTATCTTCTAGAAGTTAAGGAAACAGTTTCCAGAACCAGATGGCCTAACTTATCTTTGCGTTTACTAGCTATGTGACCAGCAAATCATCAAACTCTGTGGTCCATTTGCATCATCTGTAAAATGAGGACAGTAACTAATTACCTCACGAGATTATAGTGAGGATTAAATTAATCTGCGACACTACCTGGCACAACGTAAGTGAATTGCTAATTATGGTTACTATTGTCACACATAAATTTTGAAAGCATGTTTCACCTAAAAAATTCTCAACATTTTGGTAATTATGAATGTATATATTTCCATCTACCACTAGACTGTAACTGTGACTTCCGACCGAGATTTCTTTATCTTCTATACCAAGAACTTCATGCCATTCGAGAGATTTATGTGATAGCCTTAACCAATCTTGCATATATTAAGTCCTTGCTTAGTAAGCTTAGTAAAACCTTAAAGTCTAGCAGGACTTTAGCAGAAGAAAGACTTGGGATAAATCTATTCATACAAATGACAAGTTCACATACAATAAAAGGAAAAAAAAGACTGAAGGAGGTCCAAGAATGAGTACATATTTTCCTGAAGGTTGTGTACATAGTAAGCAGAAACCATGAAATGCATTGCGAAAATAGGATATAATTTTTTCATGGTAAATGAATATACCATAGCTCCTTCCCCTTTTTAATTACAAAAACGAGCCAGCCCCACACCTTTACTCCAAAAAGTGGGAGGGACGGTTTAGACAGTCCGATCGGAAGCACTTCCGTTCCCTCGGAACCCTGTACAAGTAGGTCCGTGGCGTCGTCCCTCCTTTCCACTCCGTTTCTGAAACTATTAGCTATTTCGGGCAACAACCTTTAGATTTGGTCATAGTTCCTCTAAAATGGAATGACGAATAATCTGCACCATCCTTTCCTCACAGTGGCGTCCAAATTCCAGCCAAAGGCAAACAAAATTTTCACGTAGCCAAGTGTTTAGAATTTAACGCTGTGTAGTCGGGCAAATCTACATTCGGCCTCCGCTAGATCGATCATTAGCCGTGTGACCTTGCAAAAGTCTTGCTACCTGTAAGTCTAAAGTAACGCATGAGCGCACGCACTGCATCTCGGACAAAAACAACATTTACGCTTTGTTTATACTGAGTTGAGAGTGACGCCCTCCAGGGCCATAGGAGCAGGCGCTGGCGACGAGACGCTGGCACCGTGTTGATGACATCACTTCCGGAGCGACAGGTTCGGCCTCTCTTGCTCTTTTAAAAACGCAGTCGACCGTCTTTGCTAGGGGAACGAAACCAGTACTAGCCACTGTCGTTCACGAGGAAGGTGGGTAAAATTGCTCACCCCCTCTCTCACTGGTTCTTTCGCCTGCCTGGAAGGGCGATTCCAGTACAAACCTTTCGCTCCCTAGAACAGACTAGCACTGGCCAAGTACCCTGGTTCACTTAGGAGCCTTCGTAGCCCTAAAGACAAGTGCTTCGCACAAGATTCCCTGCCTGGATTTTAGTGACTGCAAATCTAATTTCTCCGAGTACGTGTGTCTGGGCTGCACTCCCCGCAGCTGTCCTCTGCGCAAATAGGTTGCTTATAACTCTAATCCCCGGATGCCCTCTGCCAGAGGGGAACAATAAAAATTCCAGTATTCTCTCATTTTTTTCCATTTTGTCCGTTACTGTGTAGGGGAAGGGTCTACGTAAGCATCCAGAAAGGTCTAGAACAGGTGATTTGGGGGCATGAAATTAGATACTTGGAATTGTGAAGATACCAGGGTGCTTCAGTGATGTACTGCTATTATTTTGAGGAGAAAAAAAGGATTTGGGGAGATCCTTACTACAATAAACCTGTGGTAAAATGGAGATTGAATTAGAAAAATTGTAATTAATGGATAAAATGGGTATTAGGTTGCAGTCGTTTTAGTCCACATGTGGTTCTTTTAAGATGAGCTTTATAAGAACACTTGTTTCCAAAGTAGATGACTAAATTGTGTGTGTCTTTTATGTGAATTGTTTTCAAACCAAATTATTAAATTTTATTTTGAAAGAGATTTCCAAGAAATGGAATGCATTTATTTGTATCTGTTCTGTTTTGCCTTTATCATTTAATTTTCTTAAACCAATTTTGTTTTAACTTAGCTATCAAAAATAAATAGCACTTTCCAGAAGACTATCCATGCAACTATTAGCTATTTTATAAATAATGAATAGTTTGCTAAGAACAGCATGATAATACTAAAAAATTTTATATCTGACTTCCTTGTTTTCCCCCTTGAAGAGCATTGTATTCATTCATACTGTTATTTATGTTCACAGGTTGCTATAGCCTTTAAAAATTTTTGCTTTTACAAAACTTTCCTATAATTTTGTAAAACTATTATATTGCAAAATAAATCAAGTTTTTGGAATTTTGCTTATCTGAATGGGGTAGTGGTTAATGTCAGTTCCAAATAATTAGTTTGTTTCTTCATTTCTTTTCTAGGAGTTATCTGTAGAGTAAGTATGCTAATACTGAATAAGACAACAGGAGTTTTTTCTAAACCATCAAGAAGGAAACCTTATGAATTTTTAAGAAGTTTTAATTTTCATCCTGGAAAACTGTTTCTTCATAAACTAGTATTAGGAATTGAAACCAGTTGTGATGATACAGCAGCTGCCGTGGTGGATGAAACTGGAAATGTTTTGGGAGAAGCAATACACTCCCAAACTGAAGTTCATTTAAAGTAAGTAGACATTATCTTGGTAGTTCCCACTTTTGGGAAAAGTAAAATGAAATAATTCTATTTATCATATATAAAAGTTCAATTTTAGGAGTTAAGTTCTTTTGTGCAAAAGCTTCTAATAACTACTATAGAAAACCTTAAACCGTACATCCTGGCCTTTAAGGCTCTCCATAATAAGCTCCCAACTTTAACTGAGCCTCTTGCCAAAAAGAACTAAGCTCATTCCCAACTCTAAGATTTATCCATGATTTCGCCTTAGTAATGCCTTTTCCTCTTTTGTCCACCTGTATGTTTCATGGTCTCGACTGAAGTCCTAGGAGAGCATGACCCTATCTCTAGCCTGTGTTAATCACTGGGAAAAAAAAAAATCCTATTCACATTTATAGATATAACTCATGTTGGTACTTAAATAATAATACACTGTTGTATTAAAGCATAGAATGGTGCAAGGTTTATAAACTCATCTCTTTGCAGAGGACCACTAGTCAGGCTACATAGGTAAGTGGGCTGGATATAAAGTGGAAGATACCTGGAGGAGGTCACTAGTCAGCTCCAGCCAATTGTTGCCATGGAGAAATGTAGGCCCTATGTTATTTGATCATCAGAATTTTCAAGAGAAAATGGGAATCCAGAATGTAACTGTAATATCTCCAGATTTTAAAATTAGTTGGTAATTCAAAATATATTAAAATGCTATACAGATCAAATACATCTTCAAGCCATCAATTTATAACACCTGAATAGTGAAAAAGGTTGGTATTTTGAGATCACAGACCTGTATTTGAATTATGAATTAGGCAATTGGTGTTGACTCTGAATTTAGGCAAGTTCCTTATCCTCTCTGATTGTGTTTTCACATATATAAAATGGGAAAGATAATACCTGCCTTACAGGATTGTGGGGAGTATAACAGAAATAATATATGTGAAGAGACAGAATAGACCTCTAACAGTTACATACTATATGAAAGGACTGTGGTAAGTGTTAATAAGGCATAGTGAAATACCAGAAAGTCCTTGCCTTCAAGGAGCTTAACCCAATCTCTGATATACAGACCTACAAGGAAACATACAGCATACAGTACAAGGCAGCATAAAGTAAGTATCAAACAAGTGGTGCAAACAATAACTATTACTACCATGCCTCAGTTCCACTCAGTATTTCTGAGTGTCCTGGACATTTGCACATGTAAATGTTGACTGTGTAGAAAGGCCTTCCCTGACCACTTTATCTAAATTCAGTATCCCTGCCATGTTTATTCTGTATCACCACACCCTGCTTATTTTCTTCATCATCCTTTTGATAATGTTTACATTTGTTTACTTATGTATAGTCTTTCCCCCAATAGACTCTAAACTCCATGGTGACGGGCTCTGTCTTAATTATCAGTATTAATCACTACACTATGCCTGATAGCCAGCATAGCATCTGATACACTGCAGGTGTCAGTGGCCTTGAAAATAGGTAGGCCTTCAATGAATGGAGATGAAAAAAATACTGTAGCATGAGTAAACATTATAGCAAAGGCAAAGAGGTGATAAAATACAGGACAAACGTTCAGTTTAGTGAGTGCATAGGGCACTTGAGAGATACACAGGAAGTAAACTGGTACCATCTACACAGCTCATCTCAGCATTTATTGAATTCCTACAGTTGCCAGGCAACATCTGAAGCACCGTGGTACAAATAAGACCAAGATATATAATCCTTGTCTCTGAGCAGCAGGTTTACATTCTGGTTCAACTATGAGACCTTGCACAGTTTTCTGCGCCTCAGTTTCCTTATGTGTGAAATAGGGATAGTAATGGTAACTAGCTCCTAATATTGTTGTGAGGATTAAATGTGAATTCTTCAAAGGCGTGTAGTGCAATTCTTGACAAGTAGCAAGAGCTCAATAAAAGCTACTTATTATTAGTAACAATCGTACTTCTATTCCATTATAAATGAGTGAAGAAGACCGACAGGTAAGCAAGTCATTGTAAAACAGCATGGGAAATGCATTAATAGAGGACTGCTTGGGTTGTGGGGGGGGGGGGTCCTACCCTGAGGCCAGATGGTTTCCCTGACTTTTTATTAGCTTTAGCCCCTCAGTCACCTACTCTCCATACTGTGTACAAATCAATTCTTTTGAGAATAAAGCCATGGTCTTACTCATCTCTTGTCTCGAGTGCTTAGCTAGCATAATCCTTTTAAGATAAAATACATAAAAGAGGTACAAAAAGAAAGGGAGGTAGACAAGTGGGAGAAGGAAGTGGGAAGGAGAGGATTTAGACTTAAAGTTACCCAAATTTCAAGAAAGTAAATGCTTTTGAGTAGGAGAGTTATGGGGTCAGCATTTTGCTTTACTTTCTGGCAACACAATGTAGAATGGACTCCAAGGATCAGAAAATCTCTCTAGGAAGTTGCAGTTAGAAGGCTTTGAATAGACTGAGATAATGAGAGCTTTTTGAACTTGATGGTGGCAATTGGAATGGTGATACACCTAGTTGTGGAAAGTGAGATAAAGATGAAGCTAGAAACCCAAGTCATTAGAAGGCTGAAGGCCATTAACAGAGTTGAAGAATGTAAGAGAAAAAGTGGCTTTTAAGAATTAAGGAAAATAGTATTACTATATGAATGTGTTGAAATAAGGTTGTTTCTTTTATCGTTTCCCTCATTGCCTGATTCAATACATATTATAACTATTTTTTTTAAAGATTTTATTGTTTGAGAGAGAGAGAGCAGAGGGACAGAGAGCATGAGCAGGGGGAGGGGCAAAGGGAGAGGAAGAAGGCGACTCCCCCCTGAGCAAGGAGCCTGCCTCGGGGCTCCATCCCTGGGATCAGGGTCTGAGCCAAAGGCAGACACTTAACTGACTGAGCCCCCCAGGCGCCCCTGCATATTATAACTATTAAGTAAATATTAATTGAATGCCCCTATTGAGGGTTTTCATTTCTGTGTATAGAAGTCACAGTGTCAAATATTTGAAGATTTTTTTGAGATTAGAGAGGTGTATCTTGCAGACCCTGTATTTTATTGCTCTGCGTCTCTGATTGTCAGTCAGTCACATGCTGGCAAATTTTTTGCTAGCAACTTTGCCTCCTACTTCTTTACTCTTGACATTTGGAGTGGGTCCTACATAGACCCAAAATCAAAATTGTCAACTCTAAACACTAGATTCCCAACTGTATTTCAGGATTGCAAGCTGTCTGCTGTCCTGCCATGACCTCAAGTGCAATGTGTTTAAAAATAAACTCATCTTCTTCACAAAACTGTCTTCATGTTTCTCTGTTAGTATTGCTTTTCTCCTAGTCATTCCAGCTCAATATGTGAATCATCTTGGTTGCCTTGGTCCCCCTTCCCCTTATATCCAGTCAGTTATAACAGTTTTTCAAGGCTCTCTGTCCCTTTCTTTCACGTCCCATGATCATGTAGTTTAAGATGTAAACAAATACTTTTACAGTAACCTCTTTGAAAATTCTCCCTTAGGGGCATGTGGGTGGCTCAGTTAGTTAAGTGTCTGCCTTTGGCTCAGGTCATGATCCCAGGGTGCTGGGATTGAGTCCCACATCAGGCTCCTTGCTCAGCAGGGAGCCTGCTTCTCCCTCTGCCTGCCACTCCCACTGCTTGTGCTCTCTCTCTCTCTCTCTGTGTCTGACAAATAAAATCTTAAAAAAATTTTTTTTTAATTGAAAAAATAAATAAAAATAAAAATTCTCTGTCTCCAGAGAGATTAATTTTTCTAAAATCCAGTTTTATCCTGTCCTTTCCTTGTTCAAGACATCTTCCATAGAATGCTTCTTAAGATTATTTTGGTGATGCCATTCATCAACAAATCCATAGGAATTTGTTGTGTACAATTTTGAAAAGTCAGACATTACACCCTTAATCACTGCATACTAAGTTCTTATACTGTGCTGCATTATAAGGTACACATACTTGAATATACTTGACTAACATATTTGGCTATAAAATAATTAATTTGAAAACATGCCTTCAGCCCTAATGTAAAACTTTTCTTACTCTATTTTGACAGTCTTGAAATTATAAAAAGCTGTTTTTTTATTTCTTCCAGAACAGGTGGGATTGTTCCTCCAGTAGCTCAGCAACTTCACAGAGAAAATATTCAACGAATAGTGCACGAAGCTCTCTCTGCCAGTAAAGTCTCTCCAAGTGAACTCTCAGCAATTGCAACTACTGTAAAACCAGGACTTGCTTTAAGCCTGGGAGTAGGCTTATCATTTAGCTTACAACTAGTAGACCAGTTAAAAAAACCTTTCATTCCCATTCATCATATGGAGGCTCATGCACTTACTATTAGGTTGTTAAATAAAGTAGAATTTCCCTTTTTAGTTCTTTTGATTTCTGGAGGTCATTGTCTGTTGGCATTAGTTAGAGGAGTTTCAGATTTTCTGCTTCTGGGAAAGTCTTTGGACATAGCACCAGGTGACATGCTGGACAAGGTAATTATTTAAGAATTAATTTCTCCATTCTTTTCTATTAAGGTGTCTATTTCAGTCAAATAATAATAGATACACTACTGCCATTTATCTAAATATTTCTGATTAATAGACTGAAAAAAATTTATATGCAGTAAGAAAAAAAGAAAAGTAGTACATAGTTTTATAAAAGACTTCTTACCCATTATGAGTGAAATGTAAGAGATTTAGATCAGTACATAAAGGCTCATATAGTTTGCAGATGCTGTTACGTTTTTAATCAAAAAATATATCTGAAAGAAATTGCCATGTAAAGTACGATAAAAATGTGAAATGAGGGTATATAAAGATAATAAAGGACATTAAAGATGTATAAAGTTTTGTGTGTTTTTTTTTTAAGATTTTATTTATTTACGTGAGAGAGAGAAGAGTGAGAGCATGAGAGGGGAGAGGGTCAGAGGGAGAAGCAGACTCCCTGCTGAGCAGGGAGCCCAATGTGGGACTTGATCTTAGGACTCTGGGATCATGACCTGAGCCGAAGGCAGTTGCTTAACCAACTGAGCCACCCAGGCGCCCAAAGATGTACAAAGTTTTGTGACTGAACATCATAGTTGCTGACACCACCACCAAGCAGGTTTCTTTTTCCTTTGTTTATGAATCCTGAGCCTACTGCTATCTGCAGAAAGCCTACTGCCAGCAGCTGCAATGATTAGAGGAAATGGACAAGTTCTAATTTGAAGCTAATCATTAAGCAGTCATTGTGAACTTCAAACTTATTTTTCATCTCCAATAGAAGAGCAGAAGTAGATAGGGAAGCAGTGATTGACCCCTATTTTTTTTTTAATGTTTTTTTTTTATTATTTATTCATGAGAGTCAGAGAGAGAGAGAGGCAGAGGCAGAGGGAGAAGCAGGCTCCCCGCCGAGCAGGGAGCCTGATGCGGGACTTGATCCCAGGACCCTAGGATCATGACCTGAGCTGAAGGCAGACGCTCAACCATCTGAGCCACCCAGGCGCCCCGATTGACCCCTATTGATCGGGCTGTGAGAAGGAGCAAGAGTCTGTCCTTACTGACTACTACCTATAGTCCATATATGTAAAAGCACAGCATGTCTTATTCACCCAGGCTTGTTGTTCTATTTTGGTTTTGGGTTGGATTTTTTTTTTTTTTTAGTAAATTTCATTTCCTTTGCTGTTTTCAAAATGTGCAGCTTTATGACTCATTACAAACATTTTTGTTTTTGATAGGTGGCAAGAAGACTGTCTTTGATAAAACATCCAGAGTGCTCCACCATGAGTGGTGGGAAGGCTATAGAACATTTGGCCAAACAAGGAAATAAACTGCATTTTGATATCAAACCTCCCATGCAACGAGCTAAAAATTGTGATTTTTCTTTCTCTGGACTTCAGCATGTTATTGATAAGATAATAAAGCAAAAGGAAAAAGAGGAAGGTATATTTCTAATTGGGAGAGTTGGAAAAATAAGTAATCCTGGATTGTGCCTAAAAATACCTGCTTATTTCTGCAGGGTTGCAGAGGGGGCAAGTCCTGTCTTCAGCCGCACACGTTGCCGCTGCGGTACAGCACACCACGGCGTGCCACGTGGCAGAGAGAACTCACCGTGCCATTCTGTTCTGCCAGCAGAGACGCTTGTTATCTCCAAGTAATGCAGTACTGGTAAGTTCTGTCGTCTCCTCTAACAATAGTATTCACACTTTTCAGTGTGTTACTTTTCTTCTAGGAGCTTAACTGATCCCGTGCATAGGATCAAAAGGCCTTTATGTCATACGCTAGCCCGGAAGTATGAAATTTTGCAGAATAAAAACTAACAGCCATTTCCTATACAGGTACGGCAGCTTTGTGGGACATCCGCACAGCCTGTGTGGCAAAAAGTCTCCAAGACTGCATCTCCTCATTGAATTTAGAAGTGGATTTACATTAAGAAATGAGATGCAGTAACTGCTATCATTATTTTTAGAAAAATAAGCTAGTTTCCTTCAAATTTATGTTCCTTTGACGAAATCCCTTTAAATCTGCGTAAAAGCCTTGATAAACTTCCTGTTTAACTATATCTTAAACTTCATCTTTTTGAAAATTATAAAATGAGACAAATATTAAATGATGGTAGAGTCACAAAATAGAATATTATGTGACTATCAAAGGCAATAGCTTTTTAAGAATAATGTAAAATGAGAAAAATGCTTATAAGTAAAAATGGCAGGGTCTAAAATATTGTTGTACTTTGATTATAATTAGAAAAAAGTTAGAAGAAAATGTACAAAAATGATAGTGGTCCGGGGCTCCTCGTGGGGGTGCAGTGGGTCAAGTGTCTGACTTCTGGTTTTAGCTCAGGTCGTGATCTCAGGGTTCTGAGATCCAGCCCTCGGTCAGGCTCCATGCTCAGTGTGGAGTCCGCTTAAGTTTCTCTCTCCCTCTCTCTCTGCCCCCTCCACCCCCCGCCAAAATAAATAAATAAATCAAAAAAAAATTATAGTGGTCATTGTATATTGATATTGAAATTGTTGATTTTCTTTTCCTCCAAATTTTTATTATACAGATTGATCATTTGCCCATCTCCACCTATCAAAATGTGATATTTTCTTATTGTATAATGCTGGAATCTTCCCCAGGTTTAGCAAACAGTTTGGCTCATAGCCATATGTAATATTGGTTAATTTTGGTCTTTTCAATTCCTTCAGGTTGTATCTGGAGGTGTTGCAAGTAACTTATACATCCGAAAAGCTCTGGAAATTGTAACAAATGCAACACAGTGCACTTTGCTGTGTCCTCCTCCCAGACTGTGCACTGACAATGGCATTATGATTGCATGGTAAGCCACGGGATGTATGTGCTTCACTCATAATTTGCCATTTCATCATGCTACATCTTCTTCCTTTAAATCTTGGTCTGTTTATTTTATTTAAATGATTCTTATTTAGGAACGGTATTGAAAGATTGCGTGCTGGCGTGGGCATTTTACACACCACAGAAGGCATCCGCTATGAACCCAAGTACGTGGTACCTTTTATAATCTCTATGCAAGTTGCAGTATAAAATTCAAAGCCTAAAACAGAGTTTAGTTAGTAGTGGGAGAAGGAATCTCTTATATTGATGGCCTAGCCTCAGGTAGAACATACTGTCTGATCCAGTGTTGCCTTCCTGTGACAGTGTTGAGGCAGAAGTTGATGGCTTTTTCCAGATTAGGGTCCAGTTGAAGCTGTATATTGGGCAACGTTGTAAAAAAGCAGAAATCTGAGGCCAAAATTATTTATTGAGGAAGAACAGAGAAAGAGAGTAGGATCTCAGACGTCTCCTGCCAGTAGTGACAGAGGAAGGTAGAAAAGGAGCAAGCCAGCTTTTGAAACCTCAGGGAAGAATCAATAAAAACCTGGGGAATTTCTAAAGTAGAAATGGATGCAGATTTGACTTCAGCTGTATGGTGAACTGTTTGTACCCTTTCAGCTTTGTAGAGAATTATAAGGCATTTTTATCATTTTTCTATTTCCTTTTAAGTTTTTATTTATAGTATGAGAGCAGAACTATTTCTTTCAAAAACTTCTCAATCCTCAAATTCATTGAGTTGTATACATTAAAGATGTCAATTATACCTCTAAGTAGTTAAAACAAATACCAAAATTTAGATTTATTAATGGGACTGGCCTTCTCTTCACCCATTATCCCTGCTGTGTTTGTATTCAAGAACCATCATCACAGATGATTCTACACAAGATAGGAACCGTTGTCAGAATTCTAAGCAAATAGTCTGCGCGACAGATCAGGAAGCAAGTATTTGAGATAATGTGATTTATCTGATTGTGATGCAGATGTCCTCTTGGAGTAGATATATCAGAAGAAGTTGGAGAAGCTGCCATAAAAGTACCACAGTTAAAGATGGAGATTTGATTTTTGCTTTTCAAAAAAATCCCTAAAGGTAGTATTTCAACATTAAGTTGTGATTTTTTTATATTTCAAATTGTGGAAGAAACATAGTATTAATTGTTCATCAAGACTTTCTTTTGTTTTTATGTTTGATGTTTCCCCTGCTCTTCTGAGAGACTAATAATATGTTATAGTTTTATAAGGGAGTGTAGGGAGTGTAGATTTGTTTATTATCAAAATTAAAGTAAAGGGAGTGTAGATTTGTTTATTATCAAAATTAAAGTAAAATATCTTGTGGGGGTAAAGAAGGTACTGATATTGGCAGGTAGAAAGAAAACCTTGGAAGATACACAGTGAATCTGCTAAATCCTGGCCCCATTTTAAAAAGGCCTAGACCTTTTTCTCTTTCTCTCATATCAGGATTGTAAGAGCTATTTTTTTAGATTATATTCTATTTATTTTATTAAATTTATTTATTTTTAATTGAATTATAGTTGACATACAATATTATATTAATTTGAGGTGTACAACATAGTGATCCAACATTTATATGTATTACGACACCATGATAAGTACAGTTTTACCATCTGTACCATACAAAGTTATTAGAGTGTTATTGATTATATTCCCTGTGCTGTATTTTTCATCCCCTGACTTATTTTATAACTGGAAGTTTGTACTTCTTAATCCCCTTCACTTATTTCACCTACACCCCCCCCCCCACCTACCTCCCCCTGGGAAACTGGTGGTTATCAGTAGAAGCTATTTTTTTTAGCTCCTTTTGAAACATTAGCCTAACTTTTATAATGAGAGAGCAATTTTAGAAAGGTAGCCAGGTCAAAGTCATGTCAAATCAGAGAACTCTAAATGAAGACAAAGAGTGACTGTCTCTAACAGAATGCATGTTATTAATTATAAAAATATATGTTATTAGGTATCATCTTCCCTGGAGCAATTGGGATGTCTATACATTTCTTAAAATCCATCTGAGATTTTAAGAAATAGGACAGGCAAGTAATCCTTCAAGTGTGTATTGTACTTTTTAGTTGACCATGTATGTTTACATGCATTATTTTAGAAACTGTATTTAATCAATGAAAATATATGAGATGTGAAGGTTTTTGGTTTTGTGTTTGGATAATTTCCTTTGAATCTGAAACTTTATATCCGTTTATCACTTTTTTTCTGCCTAAAGTAACTGAATGTACTGTCCTTTGAATATAAAAACAATGCTACTGACTTTAATGTCCTTTGAGAGATTTTACCAGTAAAGAATTATATTATATCATCCATACTGGACCAAGTTGTTAATTTTCTAGTCAATGACTTGCTTTATTGAGAAAAAAGAGGGTAAGGATAAAAATCTAGACTGAAAAGATTTCTTATTTTAATCCTGCCTTAAGGTGACCTCCTTTTGGGGAAATTCCGTAAGTAATTTTTTTTTAAGAATTGTGATCATAGAGTATTGCTTTATGATCATCCATTTGGAAATAGAAAATATAATTTATATGAGGGAACATATAGAAACAGCCAATATTTATTTAAAAAACAAACTTTATATTCTTTGCTGTTGAGGTATAGCTCTGATAGAATTGGTTTATAAATATTATTTAGAAGAAACTTAGTTTGTGAATTCACACTTTTCATTTAAATTTGTGTTCTGTATCATGTGAACTTGAATTCACAGAGAAGTAATATAAGTATTTCCTGTGGCTCTCACAATCAGAGTGCATACAAACTATGGAAGGAAATTGACCAAAATCTCTTCCCCCTATCACAAATATTATAAAATGGGGGTATCTACAATCTATGTTCTGAAAATTTTTAAGTATCAAAATTGCTACAGGTGTTACAAGCACACATGTCAAAATTGAGTTCATGATATAAATAAGAGAAACTACAGATAAAGAAAATGAGCATTTTGGGGAAGCATTCCATATCTGTAGGCCTTTAGTACTTGGCCATAAGGAAGAAGGGAAGGGAAAGAAGAGAGAAAGAGGGAAAGGAAAAGGGAGGGAGAAACACTGAATTCTATATGGGCAAGCATATGTACCAGAGTTAGCTAATTGTACAGGTAAAAGGCAATTTGCTGAAATCCTCTGTATCTTCAGGCCTTTCTCATATGTAATTTTAAAAAAGAAAAAATGCAGGGTGATAAAAATAATGTTTACTGGAGGAGCTGTACTTCAGGAAAAATACTGTGAGTTTTAGGACTAGTAGGATGGCCTTGGTAGGCCAAGAAACGAAGGAAGTGTCTTATATTATTGAATACGAAGAATCCCCTGAAAGTATTCTTAAAATACAGTCTTGAGCCCACCAGAAGCCAGTTCCAAAGCTCAAAGTTTGTTGTCTAGAGGGTTTTGTTTTGTTTTGTTTTGTTTTACATCTGCAGAGGCTTAATACTTCCATTAATATGAATTCTTATCCTTAACGGTGCTGAATAAATGACTCAGTTTCTTATCATTTGAATTATTTTTCCCTTTGTAGTACAGAATAAGCCATTTCCCCCCATAGTTCCTATATTAGGGCATCCACCAGAATTAGAATTAAATTTGAAGATTGGAGAGGTCGCTTATTGTTCAATGGCAAAAAGCCTAGGATTTAGACTCTGGTGCATGGAAAGCCCTAAGTACCTGTAGCTGCCATCACCACCATCATTACTGTTTGTGTTAAGGCATGTTGGAGAAAATAACTGCTAGTTAATATATATGTTCAGTGTAGCCCAGAGCAAAGTGGTCAGAGAAAAATGAGGGCTTTAAAGGATACAGTGAAGCCCAGCTTGACTTTGTATCAAATCTACCTGCTGCTGTAAAATAGAGGCCGACCTACATCAAAACTTGTACCTACTGGAAACAGTACTCCTTGGGCAAAGACATCATGTGATTCTAAGCCACAGAGTGTCACACTTTCCAGTTGTAAACCAAAAATACTTGTAAGTATGGAAAATGGTCAACACTGGTAGCCACAGTTTTTAGCCATACTTTTGTACTTGGTGGGCAGTGATTTCAGATTTTTTTTTTTAAGTCTTTTAAAAGTATACATTTCTACATTTTGGGTTTTAAAAGCCTCGTGCATTTGTAGTATTTATCATTAAATATCTCAAGGTACTACAGTGAGTGTTAACATGTGGGCTATTTTGAATCAGGCCTCTTTAGCCCAGCATACCAATTTAAAAATGTTTCTAACACTTGATATAAATATACTAATTATGCCACTTTTTTCAGTTGCTGTATTTTAATAGTGTTAAATGCAAGAAAATTCTATTTACTTTTTGAAACTATGACTCTGACCTGATGTTAAACTTCGGTAGACAGGCTAGAGAAAATCTGTTAAGTATCAATATCAAGAACTTCCATTCAAATGTTTATACTCAGTTATATGTATTTTACTAGAATTAGATTAAAATTAAAATAAAAAATTTGGGGGTGCCTGGCTGGCTCAGTCCGTAGAGCATGTGACTCTTGATCTTGGGGTTGTGAGTTGGAGGCCCACATTGAATACAGAGATTACTTAAAAATAAATTCTTTTAAAAAAAGTAAAGAATTTAAAAAGAGTGCTCAGGAATTCTTTTATACTTTCATATTAATGCTTTTATTAGCCTTCTGCAGGCTCTGGGTTAGCTTTCTGTACATGTTTCCCAAGTTGGCTCAAAAACACTATTCTTGGTCTTGATACTTCTATGATATCTGATGAAATTGCAGATGAAAAGGAAAAAATATTGTGAGAAACAGGGGTTTGTTTTGTTGTTTTGAAGAGTCCCATGAAGTTAGTTACAGGAGGTATTAAAGTCAAAGAATCTCTTGGTTGAATTTTAGGTTTTAATTTTCTTCGGTGCTCTTTCCCTGAAAATTAGAGAGCCACAATTAAATGTCTCTTTCTTAAGCCCAAGAGCCCTAGATATAGTCTCATTGCTTTTGGTTCTGTATAGTGCTATTTTCTTCAAATCACTAAAACATACTAAGAGAATGGATCCATACCTTCCAGACTTTTAGATGTCAAGGGCAAAAATTTGTGGGGCCAATATATGGTTGCCAACTTTTTATTATGCCAAGTTGAGACTAATAAAAGAATAAATGCCAATGTCATTTTGTAAAAGTAGGGATATCTTAACACCCAAGAGAAAGTATAAAAGGTACTCTCTCAAAATGACACATTTTATATATTGAATGAAACTAACTTTATCAGAAACTTACTATAGTGTCCTTATTTTTTCTTATGTTACCATAAACCTGTGAAAACATTATCAGACCATTAGTGGTACACAGATTGCTATGTAGAAACCAATATTGAAAAACAAAACAAAACAAGAAAACAATATTAAAGTGAAGAAAAAAATGGGACTGACTTTATTCCTTTGTGTAAATTAACTTACACTAAAGAAGCTATACAAAAAATATTCTTCTATTCATAATATTCATATATACAGCCTCCCACACAAACCTAGCTTTCCTCAGAGACTCCCTGAATAAGTGAAGTTCTCTCTTCTCCTTTTATTCTCTCCCTTTCCATTTGTGACTCTTACAAACAGATCTTGGCTTTTGAATGGTTCTGTCCTTGCTTTTGACTATAGGATAATATACCAAGTAAGACTCATATTAGTCCTACACATGAATAAGCACTAAGCGTATAAATTAAGTCAAAAAATAATTTATTTTCCCTATTACATGTCCAATAGAAACTAATGAGTAACTTTATAAGCTCTGGACTCTGACCTTGCAGACCTAAAATCACGCAGCCAACATCTACCAAATATATATAAAACTGTAGTGTATCAGTGGAGAAAATGTGGTCTCTACCCTAAGAACTGACAGACAAGTTGTACATGAAACAAAATAATAGCAAGATCGTAATTTAGGCCATACCTATATGTTGTTTCAATAATGACCTATTTCTATGCATAGCTTATAAGAAAAAACAAAGTAAGAGAGGGATTTCTGTTAAGTGATATGGTAGGAAAGGTCTTAAAAGAAATGATTAACGTAGTCTTGTAAATAGGAAGATATTTTAAGTATACAGAATGACAAAAGCAGAGTTTACAGGTAAACTTTTTTGGGGGTAACGTCTACATTTTGAATTTTTAGAAATGGAACACAGAATTGTAAGGTATCAGGGCTAGAAGTTACCTTAGAGACCAAAGAAAAATTAATTACCTTTTTTAAAGACAGGAATTATGGATGGTCCTCCATTTTTCTCTAGACTAAAAGGAAAACATATTGATGACAAAACTTTATTTTCAAAGCAAAGGTTTACCAATGAAGTGTTTAAAGGCAAAGAATAACAAGGTGTAGCTAGTTAATGTGGTGTGTGTGTTGTTACCCCCAACACACACACCATATGGATGGGTGGGTGGGTGGCTTTTAAAAGCAGTATTATTTTAAATCATCATCCTGTACATGTAACATAATACAGTTACAAAATTTCCCTGGTAATAAAATTTAAGTCTCGCTTAAAGTTAATATATTAAAGGTGGTTATCACAAATGTATAGCTGGTTAATTTGGTGAGGAACATTTGCTGTTGTCCACTTTAATGAGGCATAGACTTCAATCTGTCCATATGCCAACTTCATGGCCAAAGGGTAACATGAAACTAGCTAGCATTTAGGCTGAGTGCTTTCATACAGGGTCAGTTAACACCAGTAAAATTATGTCTTTCTCCATACTTCAAAATTTGCATATCCAAGGACTCTTCTAATCTGCTATTCTTGGAGCTGGATGGGGGAATGGGAATAGAGAAGTGGTATATGCACCAAGAAAATGCTGTCATGACCCCAGCCACAATCAGTGTACTTGCGAGTGGTGGTATCCAGGAACATTTCATGGAAGGGTATTGTTATCCATGCCAAAGTTTCCAAACAGGTCTTAATAATCTTTTAGCACATTTCCCATAGTTTCATTTAATCAAACTCCTTCACTGAATGGTTATGAAAATTAAAGGGAATGGTCCATGTAAATACTCTAAGAAGAGTTCATAACACTATTAGTTATGGGAGTAATTTTTTTTTTTTTTAAAGATTTATTTATTTATTTGAGAGTGAGAGAGAGACAGAGAGAGTACAAGCAGAGGGAGAGGCAGAGGGAGAGGGAGAAGCAGACTCCCCGCTGAGCTGGGAGCCCGATGTGGGGCTCGATCCCAGGACCTGGAGACCATGACCTGAGCTGGAGGCAGACGCTTAACCATCTGAGCCACCCAGGCGCCCTATGGGAGTAATTTTTATTTGATTACCAGTTCCACCTCACCTGGTAACCATTCTTACAAGTTTACTGAGCACTGGTCACTGCTTACAGTCCTAAAAGTTGAGTGTTCACAATTCCAGGGGGTGCCATTCACCCTCAGTCATTGTAGATTTGTAGTTATTACACCTATTTTTTAGCAGTTGACAGTGAAGTGTCCTGAGGAAAGGGCATCTTTCTCTAATTCCTGAAAAGTTGCCATATGGGCTAGTTGTCAGAGTAATTGTGTAAAATAATACTTTTCATTATTTATCCTAAATTTTTTTTAACCAGTAAATATTATTTAACACTGTCAATTACAGGAATTTAATTTAGATTTCCCTGTTTTATTATATAACATGAGGTAATCAGTTTTGTGGTTTTGGTTTTTCCAAGAATTAAAATGAAGATGTACTAATTTTTCTCTATACTGAAATTGATTTATGGAACCATAATACAGTATTGGATCCTAGTTTCTTCTATTATCATAGAGTTAATATTGTATCTTTTTTTTTTTTAAGATTTTATTTGACAGAGACACAGCGAGAGAGGGAACAGAAGCAGGCTTCCTGCTGAGCAGGGAGCCCGATGTGGGACTAGATCCCAGGACCCTGGGACCATGACCTGAGCCAAAGGCAGACGCTTAACGACTGAGCCACCGAGGGGCCCCGAGTTAATATTGTATCTTGAGTAGTTCTGTTTCCTACATAAATAGTACTAGTTGCAGAGAAGACTTATAATTCATCTACATCGACTAAAGAAAATATGCCCATTCTAAGGAGATTCTCCTCTCTGTTTACAGAAACTTAAGCTCTGATGAAACTCCAGCACTGAAGCAAAATCCTCTGGATAAATAAATGCCTGTCATACTTTGCCATAACTGAAGCCACTGGGTCTGATTTAGCCCTATTTCTACCCTGGGAGTCTGGCCTAGCTTTGAATGACGTTCAAAGGTCTTTTGAAACTTCTGAACATTTTTTGATGATGCCAAGGTCATGGTGGTATTCCTGGTTGGCTCGGGACTCTCAAGTATATCCCAAAAATGGTTTCCTGGATCAGACTTGGAAGCAACCAGAATCCCAAAAAGCTTTTCTGAAACGTGAATAATCTTGACCAAACGGGATCCCCAAGATCTGGTTGTATTCTTGCCTCCATAAGCAGTTTTGTTGCTAAATCAGAATTAAAACAGGCTTTGGCAGTGGACATTTAGGAGGAATTTTCTCTCTTCGAATCCAAGGCATATATTCATTCATATCAGGAATAGCTCCCCTTGTTTGGTCTTCCTTAAACTTTCTTTTTATTTTTTAAAGATTTTATTTTATTTTGACAGAGAGACACAGCGAGAGAGGGAGCACAAGCAGGAGGAGTGGGAGTGGGAGAAGCAGGCTCGCCACTGAGCAAGGAGCCTGATGTGGGGCTTGATCCCAGGACCCTGGGATCATGATCTGAGCCGAAGGCAGACGCTTAACGCCTGAGCCACCCACGCGCCCCAATCTTCCTTAAACTTTCTTACAAGTTCCTCTATTGATAATTTCACTACTGCAACTTCACAAATATAGGCACAATACCTTAAGGAAGGAAGTCCCACTCGTTGCTGCATTTGAAATTCCTTTAAAAATGCTGGGTTAATACTTGCATCTCTGTTGATATTATTTGTTATACGAAGGAACTGGTTAGGCTTATTTCTGCATTCCTTTAATAGGATGCGGAAAGCATTTGCATTGTAAGTTAAGTAGCCAAGAGCACAGGAGCAAGCTGTGCGAACCTAAATGAAGAAACAATTCCTCCGTTGAGCTTTAGTCTTAAAATATCTAACAAAGTGTTCTCACTAAACATTTCATAAGACAGTCTCTGTAGCTCTGCGGAGCAAACGTGCAGGTCAACCAGTGGCAATCTACAGATGGAAGCAGAACTGCCATATTTTTAGAGAAAGCTGTCAACTGCCATTGGTTTCTAGTAGTTGTTCTCAGTCCTGACTGCATTTTAGAATCACCAGCAGTTAAAAAAAAAAAAAAAAAGCCCATCAACTTTCTTGGGGTAGAATCTGGGCATTCATATTGTTTTTAAAAGTGCCACAGGTGACTTTAATCTGCAGCTAGACTAAGAACCATTGAGTTTGAGCTAGGACAGTGGGTCTCAGTCTTGATTGTGCATTGGAATCCCCTTGATAGTTATGAAAATTACTTAGTGCCAGGGTTCCACCCCTAGAAACTCTAATTCTTTTGTGGTGCAGCCTGGACACTGGAATTTTTCAAAACTGCTCAGTTGATTGTAATAGGAAACCAGGTAAGAGGCTACAGGATAAAAATAAGTTAAAAAGACACTCAGGAAAGCAACTCAGTTTTCCACTGGCAAAAACAAAGTATCAGCCACAGGACTCCAGAAAAAATACCCTCTGCCTGTGACCCTGAAGTAATTAGGTTGTTCATATGATTAAAGTATATTCCTGGGCAGTTCTTAGAAAATCTGTTAGTGGTGGCCTAAGAAATGTCCTAGAATGAATATAAGCCAGGCCCATGCAGGGTACTAGAGGGCTGATATGCTAGTCTCAACACTGGCATCTGACTGCTGCATATGCCCATATATCTACCATACCTTGAACAGTGGCTCTCAATGTATAGTACTGATACCAGCAGCTTCAGCTTATAGGAACTGGTTAGAAACACCCATTTTAGTGCCTAAACCAGATGTATTCAATAAGAAAGGCTGGGAATGGAGCCCAGCAATCTATGGTGTAACAAGTCCTCCAGGTGGTTCCTGCGTCCCCTGCAGTTGGAGAAACACTGCCTTACACCTGGGGGAGGGGGGAAGGGAGAGGGGAATATTCAGAGGCAAACCACTACCCTGGCTTTCTTCATACTGTCACCTCTGATCCTGCTTGGCAGATAAAGAAAACTGTCCAATGGATTCCACTTTCATTCATTCCAAATAATCCTAGAAATGACTTAGATCACAAAAACTGGTTAGTTACTAAGTTACTAACCAGTTTTTGTGAGATATTTTATAAATATTTTAATTATAAATTTCTATATCATCAATGTACTTATTTGTATATTGAATCTTAAGTACTGAAGTTAAAACAAATGTGCACATTTTGTGGGAACCAAAATTATGGATGGCAGATGTAATACTAGAAAAATCATCTAATTTTGAGTCAGTAACATGAACTATTACATAACATAGTTAACCTGTAGAGAAAGTAGCCCACAAAGTGAGAGGCAATTACATTTTTAGAATATTCAATTATAGAATTACTTTTGTTTTTACCTCTTCTTTTCCAGAATACAAATGATAGCAGAGCTGTTGGATTGTACCTAATGTGGTAAATGCTTCTGGGATACCAGCTCTAGAATGAGCCAGGCTAGCTATTAAATTCCCTGTAAATTAAACAAGAAAAAAAGTTTGTGTTATTTAATTGATATAAACTGATATACTGTACTTTTGTTCATTTGCACATATTATTAAAAAGGGTTGAGTCACAAGACATCTCTGTTAATGAAGAAAAGCTGAGAAAAAGCATGTATATATTAAATGTAGAATTCTTTCCCCAAAATTATGATTTGGTTTTCTGTCACAAACAATAAAAGTTATTTAAGAGTAGGGAATTTTGAAAATCAGAGTTTTTCTTCCCTATGAGTTCAGAATATATTTTGTTTTGAGCTTTAGTGTTTTTTTAATGACTGTGAACATGATTGAACTACCATAAAAAAAATTTAGTATGTCCTTTTTGCAGTTCAGATCGCTTTGAGTTAAGAGCTTAATAGTATTTTAAACCCAAACAATGTATTACTTAAATTTAAAGTCATTGACGTTTGTGCCATAAAAAGAAATGTTTGGAGATTGAAAATAATAAAGTAATTCAGTAATTAAATAAATATGCAACTACCAATTTAAAACAATTTCATTCGAATATGTGTTTTATTTTTAGAGCTTTCATATGATATTCTTTCACAATATTGTTGCTGTGTTGGAATAAGTGCAACACATTTTAAAATATAAATGTATCCACCCATATAAATGTGGATGGATACTTTATTGAGGTATTCATTGGGGTTTTGTTCTTGTATTTTTTTTTCTGGCCTTCTTTATAAACCAAGGCCTTTGTATTTTATTGTTTCAGAATGGGGAGGGATGGATTGTATGGCTTAAAGCAAAAAATGTCTAAAAATAACCTTTTTTTTCGGGCATATATTTTTAAAAGCTTATGTTTATAGAAGGCATTATTTTAGGTGAAAGGGAGAGAGGTGTCTTTAAAGAGGAGGAGTAAGAAATGGGAAACAATGGAGGCAGGCAGAGGATCTAAGATTAAGAAGGAGATAGTAGGAACAGGAGCTGTGTGTAGAGAATGGTTATGTGGTGCACATAGGAAAACTGGACACTTGGCAACAGAAATCCTAGTCTTTGTAAAACTTCCGTGCCTTTGGATTAAATAGAATGCTATTTAAATAACTATCAAGGGGATTCCAATGCACAATCAAGACTGAGACCCACTGTCCTAGCTCAAACTCAATGGTTCTTAGTCTAGCTGCAGATTAAAGTCACCTGTGGCACTTTTAAAAACAATATGAATGCCCAGTCTTTGTAAAACTTCCATGCCTTACTCCAAAGGTCAGGAGCCTTTGGAGCCTCTTCTGGGAACCTTGTCAAATTAGACATTTGGCACAACACTTACTTTACATTATATCTGAGGCCCAAATATCCTGCTTTGCTTGGGATACCCCAGACATGCACATGACTCTGGAGATGCATAGGACTATGAATGCATATGGACGAAGAAAGCCCAGTAATTTTTGAGATTCAATTCCAACCAATCTGAGAAAATTAATATTTGAAAGCTAGTATAATATAGTATTTCTTGCACACAGGAGTTTGTGGAGTAAAATTTAAACCCACTACGACTGTTTTTCAGAGTCACAGAATTACTATGACTTGAATTAAGAATGCTATTTAAATAAGAATGTATTTAATAATTTAAACATGTTTCTTTCCTAGCTAGTTTCCATCAGAAAGTTTTCATTTGCATGAATTTTCCTTCCATGCCAAGTAAAAATATAATTCTGTAGCAGCAAGTGTAATTTCCTTTCCTACCTTCAGCGATCCATTTCAGTTAAAAAACAAAGACCTTATTTATTTTTTGGTAGTAGTCACTTCATATGGTTGTCATTCTGATACTGTTTCATGTTGTGTTGAGAGTGATATATCAAGTCAATTACCTAATTATTCATCTTGAATATTAGCTCGAGTAGATACAGTTACACAATTAGCATTAAGGTGCCAAGAACTGTATTGGACTATTTTGCTTTGCTATATTGCATAGCAACATAAGGAACTCTTAAATGTTAGCAAAATGTCAAGTTGATCAAAAGAAAACCAGACAGAGGTATAGCAGTATAGGTATACAATAGTAATAGTGCCATTACTATTATAAATCAGTGTGTAGATTTTCTGGTTAGTAGCTCAGAGTTGGAGTCTCATTTCATATTCTCAAAAAAATAATTAGGGGGTTGAAAAAGTAGCTAGGAAATCAAAAAGGCCATGTTCAGAGTTACCCGGCTTCTATTTGGGGTACAGAGTAGACTCACACTGTCCCATGTAGACTTTGTGTGGAGTTCCGTGTAGACTTAAACCAGTTCATTCTTCAAACCCTCTGACATAGAATCAAGCTTATTTTATTATTGTTCAGATTACAAAACTTTTTTGAAAATAGTTTTATGCAGATGTAGTTTTATGTAACCACCTTCCAGTTATTTCTTACCTGTCAAGACAATAGTAGTGGAATGAACTGAATACAGACTATCAACTAAAATAGTAACACCTCTTGCAGACAAAGTAATATGGTCCACATCTATAATGACTTTAGCTAAGATAATAATCTGAAAACAAAAAAGAAGCATAGAATCATTGAATGTTTTCTACTCTGCTTCTCTAATTAAGCTTTTGTTTTTTGGTATTTCTCAGGAAGGCAAGGGGAGTAATTTGGTATGAACCAGTAGAAGAAAACCAAGTGGCCGGGGTTTGAATCCGAGTAGTTGTCACTATCTGGTCACTGTGGTGAACATGGCAGGCCACTGTAATCTTCCTACAATATTTGTAGCTTTTGCATCCTTGAAGTATGGGTTCATAGAAAATAGTTCTTCTAAAGGTCATTGGATAGAGAAAGAAGCACCCAAATAGAATCAGTGTGATCAGCTAAAGATGTGCAGTTAGAGAACTTGTCTGTATACTGCCTTGTTTCTCTGTGTATAATACGGGCATGATGAAAATGATACTATCTGCCCATCAACCTGGCAGGGTTGTTATAAGCATCAAATCAAGTAGAGAGGCAAAAAGTGCCTTGTAACTTGTAAAATTATGTATAAATGAAGATATCCTCATAAATAATGGAGGTTTTTTGAGGTAGAAAGGGCTGGTGTGAAAAATACCGAATTTTACAAATTGGTAAACGCTTTTCCAGATCAAAATTTTTTCTCGTTTTTAAGTTTTGTCTAAAAAGACATACTTATTGGTTTGAAGTTTTAACTTCCAGTTTTATACCTGAAATGCTGCCATTGCCTTCTCAGTTTCAATTGTTGATTCAAGAAAAGGCTCAAAGATTGATATGGTCATTATTCCACTTTCCAAAATTAAGTATTGTTGAAGGCGATTATTGAAGGCAAAAAGGGTTAATGCATAGCCTGCCCTTAAACAAATATCCTAGAAATAGGAGAAACATGCATTATCTTTAACTTAGTTCATCTGTTATGTTACTCAAGGTAATAGATTTTGAATTCTTGCCCATCTAAATATATTGCATTCTTATCTCTGGGAGTAAAATTTGACATTATTGGGGAAAATAGGTAATGGAGTTAACCCAGAATGTTACTGAACAGATAAAATAGAGAAGTAGGTTGTGATATCAGGGAGAAGAAAAGAGAAATAATTTTAATTTTCAGAGGGAATGTTAGGTTAATGATTATGCAAATAAATATCTAAATAGTAACAGGAAATTCCATAATTTCATTAACCTTCAGGTTTTTTGTTTTAACATATTTTTATTTTTATTTTCATTTCAACATTTCAAAGTAGACTTGATAAATCAAAACTTCCCTTGTATAGCATGCTATATATTATGTTTTATGCATTGTGGGATGATCTCTATCATCTCTTAAAATAAGTTCATTTGTAAAATTCTGTACTATATCCTAAGAGGAAATAAAAAGATGATTTAAAAATCACATTTTAACATTCTGGGATTTGGCAAACAGAGCAAAAGCCAATTCTTCCTTAGAGTCCGTTCATTTGCCAAAGATGAACAAATATGGTAGATCTTCCAGAAAGACCAAAAAGAATTTTATCACTAAATCTTATTTTTAATATTTTGTTTGAACAGTATAGTACAGAAAGAACCATTAATCTCGTGAGTTTTCTTCTGCCACTATTAATCATTATATAAAAGTGCTATATGTACATACTAAAATATTTACCAATAAAATTATATGATGCCTGAGATTTGCTTCAAAAGTAATATAGGACGAGGGGCTCCTGGGTGGCTCAGTCGGTTGGGCCTCTGACTCTTGGTTTTGGCTTAGGTCATGATCTCAGTGTTGTGAGATCTAGCCCCACGGGTACTCCATGTGCAGCGGGGAGTCTGCTTGAGCTTCTCTCCCTATGCCCCTCCCCTTCTCTCATGCATGTGCCCGCTTTCTCTCTCTCTGTCTGTCTCTCAAATAAATAAATCTTTAAAAAATAATAATAATATAGGAAGAGCAAGTGGGTATATAGATGAAATAAGACTGGCCATGAGTTAATAATTATGGAAGCTGGGTCATCGAAATATTTAAGTTCATTATGCTACTCCTTTATTCTATATATGTTTGAAATGTTCCATAATAAAAATTATGTACACACAAGTAGTCACCTGATCATAAAGCAAGAAGAAAGGTATTAGGAATACACAAAGAAATAGGGTCCAGTAAGTGAAGCAGGTGGAAATAGGCTGGGAAGAAAAGGATAATTATTAGGAGAATAATTAGTAGAAGAAAAAGAAGAGTGTCCCTGAGGAATAGGGTAATGAGAATAAAATGTGGAGTGAACTGAGGGAGAAGAAAGGTGGTTTAGGGAGTTAGACCCAAATTCAGTCTCCTCACCCTATATTCCTCATATTATTACAGCAGCACATCTCCATTTTTTCATATACTACATTAGAGTACAATTCTAAATTAAAAAAAAAAAAATTATGCAGTGAGTTCATTTCTCCCCTTTTAGCCCTCCTTTCTTCCTCCCAAATCCCCCAGAACAGAACTGACGGAGATAGTTGGCAGTTTTCTTCCCTGATTGCTAAATGCACTGCAGACAACAAAAGTTCTCAAATTTCTCTGGGATTAGTGCTATTCAAAGTGTGGCCCATGGACCAGTCCACAAAATGGTTGGCAACAGGATTACAGAAACTGGGAATTAGCATTTAAAAGGAACAGCTTTGGGACTCCTGGGGGGCTCAGTTGGTTAAGCCTCAGCCTTCAACTCAGGTCATGATCCCAGGGTCCTGGGATCGAGCCCCGCATTGGGCTCCTAGCTCGGCAGGGAGCCTGCTTCTCCCTCTGCCGGCCGCTCCCCCTTGCTCTCTGACGAATAAATAAATAAAATCTTAAAAAATAAATAAAAGGAACATCTCTTCCTTATAGTTAAATACCAATTAATATACAAAGAAGAATGTTTATAGCAGCATTATCAACAATAGCCAAATTATGGAAAGAGCCCAGTTGTCCACTGACTGATGAATGGATAAAGAAGATACGGTACATATTTACAATGGAATATTACTCGGCCATAAAAAAAGAATGAAATCTTGCCATTTGTAATGATGTGGATGGAGCTAGAGTGTGTTATGCTAAGTGAAATAAGTCAGAGAAAGATAAATATAATATGATTTCACTCATATGTGGAATTTAAGAAACAAAACAAACAAATGGGGTGGGGGAAGAGAAGAAAAGCAAGACACAGACTCTTAATTACAGGGAACAAACTGGTGGTTACCAGAGGGCAAGGAATGGGAGGATGGGTTCAATGGGTGATGGGGATTAAGGAAGGCATGTGTGATGAGTACCAGGTGTCATATATAAGTGTTGAATCACTAAATTGTACACCTGAAACTAATATTACACTGTATGAACTAAGTGGAATTTAAATAAAAACTTGATTTTAAAAAAAGAAAGAAGAAAGAATTTTTTTTAAAAATTGCCATTAGGCAAATACCATGTAATCATTGTTGCATCCGTGGATGCTAAAATTGGTGAGCAAAAGTGCATGCAAAACAGAATCATTTGCATGGGCTCAAAGTGTCTCACCTCAAGAAACTTGTTAATTAAAAAAGGAAAGTACAGTGACTTTACAGTGGAGAAATATGACAGTACGTTAACCAAGTACCCAAAGTTAGCACTGCCAGTTATAAGACGTAACAGCAGTATGTACCTCCTGAAATAATGCACTGAGCAGGTGAGTGAAGAAGACACATCATTTCTGTGGTATTCTTGCCAAAATGTACCACCTCAATTTAATCATGAGAAAACATCAGATAATTTAATTGATGGACATTCTACAAAGTAACTGGCATGGACTCATCAAAAATGTCAAAATCATGGAAGATATGTAAAATCATGAAAGACAAAGGACGGTGTTTCACATATTGAAGGAGACCAAAGGGACATAACAACTAGATCTAATAGGAGATCCTGGATTGGATTCCAGTAGAGAAAAAGGACATTGGTGAGAAAATTGGCAAAACTTAGATAAAACTTGCAGATTAGTTAATTGTATGGTATTGATGTTAATTTCCTTCTTGATATCCAGGAAAGCTGGATAAAGGATATGCTAGAACACTCCCTACTATTTTTGCAAAATTTTGGAAAATCTAAAATTATTTCAAAATTTAAAGTTTTTGTTTTTGTTTTTATGTTATTTTTTTATTGTTATGGTCAGTTAGCCAACATATAGTACATCATTAGTTTTTGATGTAGTTTGTTTTTAATTTAATTTAATTTTATTATGTTATGTTAGTCACCATAACCTCCCCATAAAAGATTGCTGGGGAAAAGCTTTCCTTCATCACACATAGTTTGAGAAGCACCACTCTGGAATACTGGGTAAGAAATGGATGACTGAGAGTTGAAAGGTCATAAAATTAGGAAAATTTTCAACACATCCAGGACAGAACAGATTTATTGGTTCTTTGAGCATTAAAACTGCTATGTTTCAAAGAATATGACAGCTATGAAAAATATGGAACAGTATTATTTCATCATTACAAACTAATGACCTACCAAAGAGATTTTACATTTCTTATATATTTAAGTATTGCTGTGAAACACTTATAATTTGACAATGTGGTCTAAAAACCTTTCTGCATGAGCTCTAACATTTTATAAAGATATACCTTATCTGGTGAGTGAAGAAGATAAAGGACATCGGCATACTTGAATCCTTCATTTTCTTGTAATTCATTCTGTAACAGATCATTCCTTAGGACAATGCATGCCAAGGAAAATGCCACTTCAACCTAAATATGTGATTTTCAGAAATTATTTTTTACTCGTGGTTTATCATGACATATTTCATTATACAAACATTCATATGGGATATACTAATTCAAAGATAATATTTAATTCATTGATTCCAGTTCTCTAATATTTAGAGTGGCATTTATAATGTCTGGAGGAATGTCCCTTATAATTTTTAACATCTGGGAAAATATCCTTCCTCTGTGTGCCGTCAGCACAACCACACAGCTCCATTGGAGGGCATCAGGGGAGGCGGCCAGAGCCAGCCAGAAATGTGAGGAGGTATTATCTTAAGTGCATAGTTGTATCCCTTCCACATCTAAAAAAATTTTAATTTCTTGGCATGGGATAAAAAGCTGTTTTGAACTGCTTATTAGCTACTGACCATTGAGTTATAAGGCTTCAATGGAATGCTTATGAATTAAGCAGAGCACTGGGGAGTAGTCCTGAGAAATACTCTATTTCGGGAGTCATTTGATGCACACTCTGACAGCCTTTTAGGAGGATGTAAATGGACCTTGTTTATTGTTGGGACTCGATACATTCTTTAAGTATTACATTATGCATTTCTATGAAAAATGTTAAGAATTTGAAAAGCATGATTATTATTGCAAAAATATGTGTTTACTATAGAATCGTATTTGAAGAAAAGCATTGAAATGTATTTATGTTCTGTTCTTAACAAGTTGAAGAACTCATTGAAAATATATACTGAAATATGGATGGACGCAATTGAAGTAAACCGTTTTGCCTTGAATTGCATGTTTGAAAATAAAAATGTATTTTTATGTGGCATTTTCCATAGTCATATGAAATTTGTACTTTGAAAGTCAGTGTAGTTTTTACATATAATCCAAGCCAAAAAATTGCGAGCATATGCTCCTTCCTTTGGTTTCCCTAATCAACTCCTATAATAGATAGAATAATCTCTTTCATAGCCAGAAAAGCCACATAACTTATAACATCTTTTCTGATAATACATTCCTTAAAAGAAATAATGCTGTATTTACTTACATATTTCTGTTTTCTCATTTCCAACAGAACTCATACCAAATTTTGAAGAGAAAATATATTTTTTGGTGTTATAATTTCCTGCCTGGCTAACTCTGGATGTCCTAAATTTCCAAAGTTTTGGTAGAGGATTTGAATAGACACGAACATCATTTTATTAAAGGCAGTTTACTAGAAGTAAATAGAAGAGTGAATGACTCTTGAACAACTCCTAAGTTACCGGTATTGAGAAAACTATTGTTGCTGGCCGACACAGACTGCCTAGTAGAAGGTAAAGCTGTTCTGATGGTGTAATACGGATAGGAATTACTTATATTTGAGAAATTTTGCTACATAAATCACACATCCTCATTATCCGCACCCAGTTTTAGCAACCAATATCTGAAGAAGAAGGGAAGAAATTCTGTGAATAATCAAATATCTGAGGAATAAAACTTATTTGATGAGTAAAGACACAAGATTTATTTGAAAATTTAACATTTTAATAAAATTTACTATTTTTACAGCAATTTTTAAATTTAAAACTTCTAAGATTTTGTTTAAAATGTTAAATTTTTTTATTATACTTGTGAATTTACATGAAGATACAAATTATTCTCAAAAAGTCATATTTCTGTTAATTTTTACTATATCAGAAAAAAAACAAAACCTTAAAAGCTTTTATATACCTTGATGTTAGGAGAAGGGTGATTTCTCAGTAGGTGAATAAGTACTGGAAAGGCATTTTCCTCTACAACGAATTGTTGACTGATAGGATTACTTGTATGGGCGACACCTATAAGAATATACATATCAATAAGAATATTTCTTTCCATCTTGGAAATGGTAAAGTCAAACACAGTTTGATATGTTGGGTTGATTAAGTGTCCTAGCATAATATGGTTAATAAATTACAAAAGGAAATGCTATATATTACTGAGTATTTACCCCAAAGATACAAACATAGTGATCCGAAGGGGCACCTGCACCTCAATGTTTATAGCAGCAATGTCCACAATAGCCAAACAATGGAAAGAGCCCAGATGTCCATCGACAGATGCATGGATAAAGATGTGGTATACACACACACACACACACACACACACACACACACAATGGAATATTATGCAGCCATCAAAAAATGAAATCTTGCCATTTGCAACTATGTGGATGGAACTAGAGGGTATTATGCTAAGCGAAATAAGTCAATCAGAGAAAGACAATTATCATATAATCTCACTGATATGTGGAATTTAAGAAACAAGGCAGAGGATCATAGGGGAAGAGGAAAAAATGAAAAGACAAAACCAGAGAGGGGGACAAACCATAGAGACTTTTAATCTTAGGAAACAAACTGAGGATTGCTGGGGGTGGGGATGGGATAACTGGGTGATGGACATTGGGGAGGGTATCTGTTGTAATGAGCACTGGGTATTATATAAGATGAATCACAGGCCTATACCCCGAAACAATACATGATATGTTAATTAATTGAATTTAAATTAAAAAAGGAAATGCTATATCAACACTATTATACCTGAATTAATTTTTTAAAAAGCAAAATGAATAAACATGGAAAAATTACTATTAGAAGTGTGGATGTTTTCTACTAGGCACAAGACCAAGAAATGAGAAATGCTAGACTATCAAAGAATAATAATATAATAGCTATCATTTATTGAAGATTTATTATTTGCAAGGTACTTAAGCTTATAGTTGCTATTGTATTCCATAAAAAATTATTTTTATAAAAATGACTAAATCATCTGGTTAAAATTTCTAGATTCCTTAAATACACATACTTAAAAGATAATCTTACTGTCTCCTTTTAGAACATAATACTTGAAATTATAGGCCTAATCTCAGCTTAAAAACTTGTCATCTCTTTGTAGTGGATATACAAATAATTTGAATTCTGTTCTTTTGCCAACAAAAATCACAACATACACAGCAGGTTTATATACTTAAATATAAATACAAGATCAGACCTGTCTCTGAACAATGGAGAGAAGTCACTTATCATCTGGGGAAGTTTGAAGGAACTGGAGGAAATAGAAGGAGCAAAGAACATGTTTGTTCTTTGTCCCCTAACCCCACACTGGCCACCCAGGGGTGTACACAGACATTGATTACATGAATATTGTTGATTCAGCTGACAGGTCTTGGAATGCCTAATTCATCAGGAACTGAGGCAGGAAGTAGAGTTAAAAAGAGGAATTAGGGGGTACCTAAGTGGTTCAATCAGTTAAGTATCTGACTCTTGATCTCAGCTCAGGTCTTGATCTCAGGGTCACAAGTTCAAGCCCTGCATTGGGCTCCCAAAAAAAAAAAAAAAAAAATGGAAAAGAGGAATTAGAATCTCTGCCTCCAAGGTGTTTATATTCTATAGGGGAAGCAACTATTTAAATACATGATTTCAGTACATGCAATGAGTGCTTTTAACGGGTATAGAAAAATACACTTGAAGCACAGAAAAGGGATTGCTCACTTCAGAGTAAGTGGAAAAGGAGTAAGCAGGGAGATTTCCAAAAGTAAAGGTGCTCAAGGTGGGTCCCCCCAAAATGAATACTTTTAATAATAATGATTATGATAATGATGATGGTAGTGTGATAAGAAGAATACCCTCAAATCTTTGAATCTGCACATGTTAATAATGAGATGAAACTCCATTAAGTTGGGAAAAGAACCACTACAAGCAGTAGGCTGAACAACTCTCAGAGCTCACACAGAGCTAGGAATAGTTTGTGTTCTGTGGCCAAAGTTTAGATACCTCATAATTCAAGGAACTATATGAGGAATTAAGTCCTTGGAACAATATCATCTTAATAGTGGAGTTAAGTTAGATCCAGAGTAAAGGCTACTCTAGACTTGTCCTAACAAAGCTTGAAAGCTAGCTACAAAAGGAGCAAACTGATCCTAAGTAAGATAACTGCATGCCAGAACAGAGCCCAACTCCCTTTAAAGGAAAACAGTAAAATCCAGCATCTATCAGTTTATAACTCACAATGTCCAGCATTCAATTAAAACCTATTATGCGTAATTTTAAAATACAAAATACCTAAGATAAAATATATACAAGAATTGTGTATTGGAAACTAGGAATCATCACTGAGAGATATTAAAGAAGACACAGCCAACTAGACATACTGTGTTTATGGATTGGAAGACTTATTATTATTGAGATGTCTGTTCTCCACAAATTTATTTATAGACTTCATGCAATTCCAATCAAAATAATAGATCCTTTTCAGAAATTGACAGATTAATTTTTTAAATTATATGGAAATACAAAGGACCTAGAATAGCCAAGACAACTTTGAAAAAGAATAGCAAGGTTGAAGGACTTATACTTCCTGCTTTCAAGTAAACTTCCAATAATTAAGACAGTATAGCATAAAGATAGACAAGTAGGTAAATAGAACAGAATAAAAAGTCCAGAAATAGACTCACAAAAATTCAATGGAGGAGGGTGCCTGGGTGGCTCAGTTGGTTAAGCGACTGCCTTCGGCTCAGGTCATGATCCTGGAGTCCCTGGATCGAGTCCCACATCGGGCCCCCTGCTCAGCAGGGAGTCTGCTTCTCCCTCTGACCTTCCCCCCTCTCATGTGCTCTCTCTCATTCTCTCTCTCTCAAATAAATAGATAAAATCTTTAAAAAAAATTCAATGGAGGAAAAGATCATCTTTTCAATAAATGGGGCTGAAGCAATTGGATAGCCATATGCAAAAAAAAAAAAAAATGTGGGCCATATACAAAAATTAACTCAAAATGGATCATACATCTAAATACAGAGGAAACAGAAAACCTTTATGATCTTGAGTTTGGCAGGTTTCTTAAAGAGGACACAAAACCTACAAACTAAAATATTTAAAATATCAATAAATTGGACTTCATCAAAATTAAAAACTTTTGCTCTTCAAAAGGCCCTGTTACATAAATGGAAGAATGCACCATAGACTGGGAATATGCAAAACATACATCTAACAAATGATTTGTATCTAGAATATATAAAGAATGCTTACAATTCAATAAGACAACACAATTTAAAAAATGGGCAAAATATCTGAACAGACGCTTTACCAAAGAGGATATACAAATGGCAAATAAGCACATGGAAAAGATGTTCTGCATTATTAATCATTAGGGAAATGCAAGTTAAAACCACAATGAGATTTACTACATACCCACTATAACGGCTAAAGTCATCATACTAAGTGTTGGCAAGGATGTGAAGCTGCTGGGACTCTCATACATTGCTAGTAGGAATGCAAAGTAATAACACAACTTGGAAAAACAGTCTGGCAGTTTCTCTAAAAGTTAAACATATACTACTATATGATCCAGCAATCCTACTTTTAGGTATTTACCCTAAATAACTTTTAGGGTAACTAAATGAAAACGTTTGTGTCTGTACAAAGACTTACACACAAATGTTCATAGCAGTTTTAGATATAATAGCAAGAAACTGGAAACAATCTAAATGTCCATCAGTGGGTGCATGGATAAACAAATAGGATATCCATATGTAGTAGTCAGGGTTTTCCAGAAAAACAACCAACAGGATATGTATGTATTTAGGTAGGTAGGTAGGTAATAACTATATATATCATAAGACATAAAATTATCCATCATACCATACAATGGAATACTACTCAGCATTAAAAAAGTGAACTACTGATACAATAATATGCATAAAAATCAAAATAGCTATGTCGAGTGAAAGGAGCAAGAAAAAAAGTACATCTGTATAATCCACTTACATAAAATTCTAGAAAATCCAAACTAATCTATAATGATAGAAACCATCAGTGGTTCTCTGGAGATGGAAGTGCAAAGAGGGAGGGATTACAAAGCCACACAATGAAATCATTCAGGGTGATGGTTATATTCATTTATTTGACTGTTGTGATGGTGTCACAGCTGAATGCATATGTTAAAACTCATCAAATTGTATGGTTTAATGTATTTTTGTATTTTATTCTATTGTATATTTTATTTAAATATTTTATTGTGGGGCGCCTGGGTGGCTCAGCCGGCTAAGCGTCTGCCTTCAGCTCAGGTCATGATCTCTGGATCCTGGGATTAAGTTCCACGTGGGGTTCCCTGCTCAGCAGGGAGTCTGCTTCTCCCTCTGCATCTCCCCCCATGCCCTCATGCTTGCGCACGCACTTGCTCTCTCTCAGAAATAAATAAAATCTTGGGGCGCCTGGGTGGCTCAGTCATTAAGTGTCTGCCTTCGGCTCAGGTCATGATCCCAGGGTCCTGGGATCGAGCCCCGCATCGGGCTCCCTGCTCAGCAGGAAGCCTACTTCTCCCTCTTCCACTCCCCCTGCTTGTGTTCCCTCTCTAGCTGTGTCCCTCTCTGTCAAACAAATAAATAAAATCTTTAAAAAAAAAAGAAAGAAAGAAAATCTATAAAAATAAATAAATATTTTATTGTATGTAAACTATTTCAATAGGTCTTTAAAAACCCACATTTAAAATTTGTAGGCATGCAAAGAAGTAGGAAAATATGATTCATAATCAGGAAAAAAAAATCCGCCAATAGAAAGAGACCCAGAAATGGTATAGATGTTGGAAATCATTACAGAGATGTTAAAACAGCTATTTTAAATATGTTATGTATGTTCAAGAACATAGAAGAAAATATGAACATGATGAGGAAGAAAAAGGGAGGTGTGTGTGTACGTATAACCAGTCTAAACTAGTAAATTTGAAATCAAGAGTTTTCTTCTGTAGTTCTGCTGGAGATCCCCTTGTCTATGGCAAATGTAGACAGGTTTGTAGACAGCTTTGAAGTGAAGTAATGAGAAGAAATTACATTCGTGTGTGCTCACGCACACACACATAACACACACACATACAGTATTTTTGTATATATGTTATCATCTATTAGAATTTTAGAAATCTCTATAATCTATACCATAGGCTCTGACTAAAAAAAGAAACATTATTTTGTCTGACTGACTGCCTTGGAGCTTTAATGAACTTCTGCAAAGTAGCTTTTTCAAGCAAGGAGAAAAACCAATTCCTACATTCTTCATTCAGCTAGACTATTTTTTGAGGAAATACAATCAACTACAAATAAAGATTTTTTTTTCTTATCTACAAGAAACAGTCTACAATCAGCTTCATACATTCATGAAGTTCAGCAAAGAACTCAAATTTTTATTTTTGGTAGATCAATCACTGACAATCCTACAACACTTTTACAGACATCCCAAAATGTTAGTTCCTTTGCAGTGAAAGGAACAACTAGACCTACTGGCCACTTTTATTTTTTTAAAAAAGATTTTATTTACTTATTTGAGAGAGAGTGAGCGAGAGAGAGCAGGAGGGGCGGAGGAAGAGGGAGAAGCGGACTCCCTGCTGAGCAAGGAGCCTGATGTGGGGCTCCCTCCCAGGACTCCAGGACCATGACTTGAGCCAAAGGCAGACGCTTAACCAACTAAACCATTCCCCCGCCCCCGGCCACTTTATAAAGAAAGAATCATTATGGAAAAAAACTGGAATTGAAAAATGTGCCCCAGCATTAGAAATTCTATATAAAACATATAGTTCTTAAGATTGGAAAGAAGAAATATTTTTCTCTTAAACTTAAAACAATGAGATTCCTTTAACTCAAAACAGCCTAAGCTCATTGTCCTCATTATCCTTTTTAACCAGAGTTGAAGGGCAAAGCTGATAAAAAAAAATTCCTAATTACACCACTTTTACTCATTAAGGTCTTAGAGAAATTTAAAAAATGGTAAGCCTTTTATAGATTAAGTATGATTTAGGGCTTTATTAATGGGGACAGAGAGGAAGGGAAGTATCTTACTGATATTTTAAGAATGGAGAAAAAATGTACAAACCAATACAAATGGACCCCACTGCTCTGATGACACTCAGAAGTGTGCCTTCAGCTATTTTACTAATCCTCAGTAAGCGAACCAACGGTGCAATTCCATTCCCTTCACATATTTGATTTTGATGCATCCTGCTGTCCTTACTTAGAGCTATGACTGCTTCACCTCCTGGTCAAGAAAAGCAAGAAATATATCTGATACTTCAATGTGCTGCTCTACATTGTGCAAATTTATGCATAGGAAATAACTTACCAACATACTGCATTTTAGCTGATGGTGACAAAAGCATGTTTATTATAAAGTTGTATCCAATCTGTTCTGCCATATACTTCTGTTGTTTCAGGGTTTGTCCTGCCAAGGCCCAGAGGGCTACAGCTCCTTGTTCCTTAACATCTGTTTGAAACGCCTATTAAAAAAAAATATTCCATTCTTTCAATGAGCATTTATTGAACACTGTAGGGATGTTTTATAAAAAGTCTATTCTAGGGGCACCTGGGTGGCTCAGTCGGTTAAGCGTCTGACTCTGGGTTTTGGCTCAGATCATGATCTCAGGGTTGTGAGATCGAGCCCTGTGTTGGGCTCCACACCAGGCATGGTCTGCTTGAGATCCCCCCCCCCACCCAACACGCTCGTGCTCTCTCTCTAAAATAAATAAATAAATAAATAATAAATAAATAAAATCTTAAAAAAAAGTTTATTCAAGAATTGGTTTTAGTTTTCTTTTCACTTTACTGAATTCAGTATTGAATACTTTGTCTAAGAAAAATGACAAGTTACCATAAAGTTCCTACCTTGAGGAGTTTTAAAAGGTATTTACTTAAGGATTTTTCCAGAAATGCTCTCTGTATACACGGGTTATAACTAGCCAGTGATTCCACAGCCATTGCACCCTTCACTTGGACACTCAGTTGTTTCCCCTTAAAAAGAGCCACCAGAGGAGGAATGGCTCCCTCCATGGCAACAGCATCCTGAACATCCCTATTGGCACGCGCCACCTCAGCGATTGTAGCAGAAGATACAGCCTTCAACACGTCTTCAAATGAATTCAAGACACAGTTAAATAAACCTTTTAAAAATAGATTCCCATATTACAAAATCAAACTTATAGAGTGTATAGAAAATTGAGAAAATAAGAAAAATAGAAATAAAACTGTCCAGATTCTCACCACCCAAACAACAAATATTTCATTTACTCTCATTCGCTTTTTAAAGGAAAAGATATATTTAAGTAGTGTTATAGACATATTTAATATAGTTGTACTATAAGCACAACATCCTGCATTTTAATTTACCAGTAAAACATTTTCCCATTCTTTGTGAGCATCAGTGTCTCCTAAATGTTCCACTGATGAGTGTATCACATTTCCTTATCCATTCACCTTTTTAAAAAATACATGTCATTTCCAACTTTTCACTGTTTTAAACAATATGTAGGAGAAATCTTGGCACAAAAGGGATTTTTCCTTCCTGTTTTTTCCCTTAGTGTAGAGTCCTGGGAATTACTGGAATAATTTAATATATCACAGTAAATTACTTTCCAAAAATGATAATTGCATCTTACCCTTCCATAATCAGAGTATGAGAGTTTCAATGTGGCCTTACCTTTTTAAGTATAGATATCATCATTAAGAATAAATACGTACATTTAGCTAATTTGATAGGCAAAAAACTGTGTCTCCTTTTATTTCATATTTTTGGTTACTGGTGAATCTAAATAGTTTCATATATGCTTATTAACCAGTTGTATTTGTTCTCTTTAAAACTTATAGAAAAGTTGCAAGGGTAAGTCTGAGAACTCCCTCAAGATTTAGCAACAATTGATATACTTCCATATTTTTTTTTTTTTTAGCATTTTCTTACTTTCTGTCATTCAGGTTAGTTATCTCTATTAAGGCCTTCTTGTTCATACCCATTTATAAATATATATATATATATATGTGTACATGTATATATGTGTACATGTATGTATGTATATATATATATATATCACTTATATCAAATATATTAACTTTTTGTTATGAATATTTTCATCATTCAATCATTTGCTTTTTCAGCACTTTATTGAGGAGCTACTACATGCCAGGCACTGTCCTAGGCATTAGGAAACAGTGATGAACCGACAAGACAAAGTCCCTGACCTTGAGGAACAATCCACAGGCCAGAAGTATGAAATAGCAATATGTTCCATACTACTTCAGAGTAAAATAAGAGAGGGAGGGAGTGATAGGAAGTGATGGGAAGGTCATTTCCATTTGGAATTAGAAGGTTAGAAGGGCATATAGGCTATGACAGAAATTTGGGCTTTATCCTAGGTGACAAAGAGCCAGTGAATGATTTAAAAGAGGGTAAAAATATGATCAACTTTGCATTTTACATACATCACTCTAGTAATACTTGAAATGTTGTTAAACCCAATAGGTTGGGGCACCTGGGTGGTTCAGTCGTTAAGCATCTGCCTTCGGCTCAGGTCCTGATCTCAGAGTCCTAGGATCAAGCCCCGCATCAGGCTCCCTGCTCAGCGGGGAGCCTGCTTCTCCCTCTCCCTCTGCCCCTGCCCATCCCTTTCTCTCTCTCTCTCTGTCTCAAACAAATAAATAAAATCTTAAAAAAAAAAACAAAACCCAATAGGTTACTAAAATTAAGAGAGTGTGGGTGGATCATTCTTTTACCCCATACTGCTGCGTCAGTCCAAAATGTGGAAATTCCTACACTCAGGCATGTTGCTCATTTCTCCCATAAAAGGAATAGTGAATTACATAATTTCTTTCCTTTTTTTTTTTTTTAAAGATTTTATTTATTTGATAGAGAGACAGCGAGAGAGGGAACACAAGCAGGGGGAGTGGGAGAGGGAGAAGCAGGCTTCCCACGGAGCAGGGAGCCTGATGCAGGGCTCGATCCCAGGACCCTGAGATCATGACCTGAGCCGAAGGCAGACGCTTAATGACTGAGCCACCCAGGCACCCTGAATTACATAATTTCTTAATTGGAGAATCAGTCATCACAAATGCATGGCTTGGGTTATTTTGTTCTTTTAGTACTATTTTTTTTTTCTGTTTTCTCAAAGCAACTTTCCAGAAATATGGCTGAAGTTTTGATCTCTATTTGATTCCTGTGTCTACTTATCAACTGGATCCAAATTCTAAAGGGAGAAGGGCTATCTTAGTGCCTCAATAATCCAAACTAGCTCTAAAGCTCAGAGGAGAGGTCAGGGATTTGGATAGAGAACTGGGAAGAATAGATTATAACCATAACAAAGTTCTGAAGAGTAAATACAACTGCTTAGGAGAGTGTGCTGTATTAAAAAAAAAAAAAAAAAAAAAAAAAGCAGACCAAGAACAGAGCCTGAGGAACTCCCAACTTCAAGAGTTGGATAGAAGAAGTTTCATAATGGAGATGGTCTTTATCTAAAACTCTTATGAACAGAATTCCAAAGTTTTCAGATTTCAGAAGGTAACGATTGCATATACTGTCTATTACCTAACATCCCAGGGAGTGTGGAGAAAACACATCTGCAGTGAAATGTGTCAATAATCATTCTAAGAAGGATGAAGTGCTCCTTAAGTTTTGCTGATAGTTTGCAGTTGAAAAGCATTTTGTATACTTTGTTACATATTTCAATTTCATACAGACCTTTGTCAATAACACAGAACAGGACAACTGTGTGCCATGAGAAAGATGAAATGTGAAGCATTACAGGAATGAGAGTATGCATGCAGTCACAAACATAAGTGGAAGAGTGTGAAATAAGCAGCTAAAGATCGGTGAAGCGAAGGCTTAAACCAAACCAAACTCAACAAAGGTTGAGGAACTCCTGGAGACAGGGGTCAAAACTAAGAAGATGTTAATAAATCCCTCATCTCAAGAAACTGCTGTGACTCTGCTTTGGGGCCATTTTACCTTAATGCATGAAATCTTAGAGTGGTTGAGAATGGTTAAGAAGATACTGGAATTAATAAAATTCCTTTGTGAACACCTACAACTTAACAACCCAGCTAACAGCCAAGAGAATTATTTGTTAAAGCATTAAAATTATAAATGAAGCATTTATAATTTATAAACGAAGAGAAAAATAATTAACTTTTTTTCCCAAAATTATCTTCCTCGGAATGAGATAATATAGATTATAGTATAGGATAAGTTACTTTCATTTAGATAAGGCAAGAACCCAAAAGAAACAATTTCAACAATTTATTTCTATAGCTTTCTTTCATGAATTTATTTACTGTTTATTTGTTCAAATGGCCTCTATAATTTGTGCTTTGTTCTAGCATCTAGGATTTGGAGGATGAAAAAGGATAGGGAAAAACTAGTTCCTGTCTTTACATTTTTTTAGGGCGGGGGAGGGGCAGAGGGAGAGGGAGAGAATCTTAAGGCAGCTCCACACCCGGCATGGAGCCAGACTCAGGGCTCAATCTCACAACCCTAAGATTAGGGCCTGAACTGAAATCAAGAGTTGGACACTTAACCAACTAAGCCACCCAGGCATGCCCCGCCCCATCTTTAAATTTTAATTAAGGAGATAAAACACAAATAATAAAATAAAGAACAATTATAAACAAGTAAAAATTCTATGGCTAAAATAAGCATAAAAGCTGGCTCTCTCTAATGCTATTTTTTTAAACTTCTTTTTTTTTTTTAAAGATTTTTATTTATTTATTTATTTGACAGAGAGAGAGCATAAGCAGGGGGAGCTGCAGGTAGAGGGAAAGGGAGAAGCAGGCTCCCCACTCAACAGGGAGCCCAATGCAGGGCTAGATAGATCCCAGGACCCTGGGATCATGACCTGAGCTGAAGGCAGATGCTTAACTGACTGAGCCACCCAGGTGCCCCTCTAATGCTTTTTTTTTTTAAATTGAAGCATAGTGGACAATGTTATATTATTTCAGCTGCATAACATAGGGCATAGTGATTGGATGATTCTATGCATTATCGCTAATGCTATTCTTAAAAACGATAAAGTAGGGGCACCTGGGTGGCTCAGGTGTTAAGTGTCTGACTCTTGATCTCAGCTCAGGTCTTGATCTCAGGGCTGTGAATTCAGGCCCTGCATTGGACTACACAGTGGGCGTGAAGCCTACTTAAAAAAAAAAAAAAAGTAGAGCATAGTTATTGATGGAGGGCCAGTTAGAGCAGATGACCTTAGGAATTTGTAATGAAGGGAAAGGACTTTCAAATGATTTCCCCATACGGAGAGGTTCTTAGAAGATGATAATTTTTTAAAAGATTTTATTTATTTGTCAGAGAGAGAGATTGAGAGCACAAGCAGGGGGAGCGGCAGGCAGAAGGAGAAGCAGGCTTCCCGCTGAGCAGGGAGCCTGATACGGGGCTCTATCCTAGGACCCTGGGATCATGACCTGAGCCGAAGGCAGATGCTTAACGACTGAGCCACCCAGGCGTCCCTAGAAGATGATAATTACTTTGAAGGTCTAAAGTAAGAGAAAGCTCTCTTCAACAACCCCCTTATCCATAACCCTATCTTACATGTTAACCAACATATTTTTTTCTGTATTTATTCCTGAAAACCTAGAACAGAAAGATGATAAACTGCGGAGGAAGAAAAATGGGCAAGCTTTTCCCCAATTTTTTATCCCCTCAAATTTGGGGAAAACCATGGATTTGAAGCTTACCCTGTTATGTGTATGCTCACTGAAATGAGATAATTCTTATAGAACCTAAGAGACCATTTGCAGCGCAGACAAGAGCTACCTCATAGCTTGTGATGTTCTTGGTGCTGATATGTACTTCAGAGTGTGATAATTGGCCTAAAGACCTGATGACCTAGAATTTTGCTATCCAATATCTAACAGCAAATCTGAAGTTTTTGTGGTAACTTATAAAATAGTTCCCAAAGATCAATATATGTGTTATTCACACAAGGAGTTATCTACTCAAGTCCCTGGGTATATTAACTGCATTATTTTCATGATTTGTGCCAGTATTTCCATTTATAAAAAAGTCCAATTAAACTTTTATTTTAAACTATGGCTTTGAGAGTCAATTCCTTTTATAAACCAGCATTTGAACTTGAGTGTTCCAGATATTTAGTTTATATTATATATGTGTAGATCCATTCTAAGATAAATCCAGACATGTATTCATATAGGACAAGTCCAACCTGTATTGCTTCACTTAATATATCTGATGACTTAGGAATAATACAGAAGTTGAGGCTCACCTGAATCAGAACTCAGAAATGTGATAAGATGTTGGATGCCTTTATGGTCTCTCACTGCTCTTTGATTTTGTTCATTTCCCATACATAACACCCGTATACAGTTCATTACATTTATGAGCACATTTTCTATGTCTAACTTCAAAAGACTTATCAGAGCTGGGATTCCATTCTAAAAATAAAGAAACAAAAAACTGATTGATGGGCACGTGATGTGATGAGCACTGGGTGGTATACGCAACTGATGAATTGTATAACACTACATCTGAAATTAATGATGTACTATATGTTGGCTAATTGAATTTAAATTAAAAAACAACTGAATTATATAAAATTTATGCAATCTTTATTTAAAAACATAAGTCTATAATCTTTCTTGCTACAAATATCTGCTATGTAGGAGAGGATGATTGCCCACAAATGTGTCTACTGGTATGTCACATTAAATGACAGTTAATATAAGTTTGAGCATAAAGTGGCCTCCTCTCCACCAAAATAAATCAAGGCTACAAGTTCACTGTAACATTTAATAAATCTCTAAAAAGTAAAGCAACTGAGTAAGATTAATTGAATACACTGCCAATTTGGAAATATTTGCCATTGCAGGCATTGTGCTGGTAATTGGTAATTATATTTGTGCAACACAGAATATTTTTAAATGTGAATATAATTTCCTAATTTTAAATGGAGTAAAGATGGCATTTCCCTCTATTAACAGAAATAATGCAAAAGTATTAAGAAAGATAAACAGAAATGCAATCTCATTTTCCATGAAGGCAGGAGGCATCTATACTGTTGAGTCACAGTAAGTATGTGTGAGTTACCAGCAGAGATGAGAGAGATACCCCACGGCTGCTGTCCACAGGAAATGCTAGCAGAGCACAGTTTCCCTAAATGAGTTGCCTCTACTTTGAGGGTCAGAAAAAAGAAATACACAATTCTCTGTCTGAAACAATAGGAATGGGTATGCAGGCTCTTTCCTGGGTCTATTTAGCATAAAGTTTCAAAACTTAAGGAAGGCAAGGATTAGCAATGAATCATACTGACAAGGTATGTTTGGAAGAAGTAATCTATTGGTGAGATAAAAAGGAAGAGATGGACTCTGCATTGTGGAGGAAACAGAAGCTACATTGTGAGGTACTATGTACCAGTCTCTGTTGGCTTAGGGAAAAGTAAAGCTGAAAGGATCCATGCATACAAATCCGTGGCATAAGTCATATCCTTGCTAGCCCAGAACTGGGCCCCTTCCCACATATACTTCCTGCAAATAGCCAGGCCAGAAAGAACGTATCTAATTCAAAGATGAGTAATGATCATAAAGGAACTAGAACAGCATCTGTCCAAATATATTTAAGAAAAAAATAGAAAACCTTATGGCAGATGAAAACGGCTCATCAAAAAAATATTGCCACAAAATAGATGAAATTGTAACCAAAAGTGGTATATTATTATCAATGAAAAAATTAATGAGGCAATCACTTCTATAAAACAAGAATGCACAGGAGAGACATCAGAGCTCAGGGAAGATTTTTTTTTTGAGACAGGGGAGATGAAACGAGAGCTGAAAAAGTTCAGGAAAGATGTGGAGAAATGTAAAAGCCAAACTGTAATCAACACAAAAATAAATCAATGCTGAAAAACATAGCAAGTGACAAGATAGGATTGAGAAAAAACGAAAAATGAAATAAAATGAAACAATGAGTGGAAAAGGACTAGAGAAAAAATGATAGCTATGTAAGACAGGAAAAGGTGATACAATACACAAATAATTAGTGTTTCCACAGATAGGTGGTCATTTAATTCAGACCAATAAATTCAGTGGTCAGTATTTGACTTTCACCTTACAAGAGCTTTGACACTATTGATCATTTTTTCCTCTTTGAAACACTTTCTTCACTTGGCTGATAGGACAACAGATTCTTCAGGTTTCCTCCTACCTTGCTGGCCATTCCTTCTTAGTCTCTTTTGAGGTCCCTCCAGATCTTTCAACTTTCCCACAGAACCTGGTGACTCAACATTCAAAATATAATACAGAATGTGATCACGTCTCACCATTTCCACTATTATCATCCTGGTCCAAGACATCATTATCTGTCATCTGGATTACCATAATAGTTTTTTAATCAGTCTCGCAACATCCACCCTTGCCCACCTATTTCAAAACAGAAGGTAAAGTGATATACATCTCTCCACGAACTTCCCAGAACAAAATCATTCAATGGCTTAACACACTCAGCATAAAAGCCAAGGTGTCTAACAGGTGCCCACATGGCCCTACCTGATGTGTTCCACCCCTACCCAGCTAAGCATCTCCTATTTCTCTCCCCTCAGCTACTTTTGCTTTCCTGCTGTTCCTTGAACATGCCAGGCACATTCCAACTTCCATTAACTTTGCACTTGTCTCCTCTGCCTGGAGTGCTCTTCCCAACAGAAAAACATGACATACTCTCTAACCTACTTGAGGTCTGTACTCAAATGCCAACTTCAAATGCCAACTCCCCCCTTCCCCTTCTCTGCTTTACTTTCCTCCTTATCACTTCTTGTCACCTAACATACTATATATTTGGTTTATTTGCTTTGTTTATTGTCTTGCTACTCCCAACTACAAGTCCCATGACACTGGGGTTTTGTCTGTGTCATTCACTGCTATCACCCCAACATCTAGAATAAAATCTGCCATCTAAGAAACTCACAAAAAGTACTTGTGTGAATGGACTAAAAGAATACTACAGGAAAAAAAAATACTTAAACATACAAATTCAGGAAAACATTCCAAAAATAAAAGATGAATATACATGTTGAAAAGTTATACCAAAGGAAAAATAGGTAACTAATGTTGATCTGTCAGTCCTGGGCTTTAAAGATAAAAAGAGAAAGAAGACACTGACCATACAGAAGATTAAAAAATAATAATAACAAACTATGACAGAACTAAGATTAAATGTCATGTCAATAAATGTAAATGGGTTATACTCAATAAAAAGTGAAAGGCAAAGCAAAACCTAAACACACTGTATACAAGGGACACACTTATCCTAACTCCAGTTAATTGTTAGGTTAACTGGAGATTTATAAGTTCTAAATAAATAAAGACTAACTATAGCGGTGGGCCTGGGGTGTCTATATTTCTAATATATTTTCCAAATGATAACAAACCAACCAACAGGAAATGACTCAAAAAAAAGTTAAAAAGGATAGGCAAAGCCAAATTAAACATGAGAACACAAAGGAAACAGAGATCATAAACATAATTCTGGACAAGATAGAATTCAGGGCAAAAGTATTACACTTGACAAAAAGAGTACATTTTATGATGTTAAATGACTCAGTCCCTGGTGAAGAAGCATCACCTGAAGAAAAGTATAAAAATAATCTTTTAACTATCTACTAAAAGATCTTAAATAAAACATTAGCAGACACAATAAGGTGGGTGTTAACTGAGGAACTACAGCATGGCAAAGACTGCTTGGTATTCACAAAAAGTAACTTTCTGGTATACAGTTAGACTACATTTTCCAGCCAGAACAGAAATAGCGAAAGTGGGAGTGTTTCGTATAATATCTTCTCATAAACAAGAAGCAACCACATCGTAGAGCTAAGTAGGTACTTGGCCCGCCTTCCACATTATCCCAGGTGATAGTTTCACCAGATATTTTTGTTGAGAAACAGTCCTCCCTGGGCCTCTTGCACTCCTACATGTACTGGAGTGCGCCAAGATCATCACAGCTCTTTCACCTGAGCCATTCCTCAGGATTTTTATGCAGCCAGTAATCTTGAAAGGTGCAGGAACGTCTCCCTTCAAAGAATAGGCTGGCTTACTGACTGCTACCAAAGTGACAGGGGTCTTAAGCTCGAGATTCTTCTGGGGCAACACAAACCCAATGCATGGGTAGCCTCCCTTGGGGCCCACTGTGTTGCCTTGGGAGAAAGGGACACGGGAATCAGACAACTCTGCCGGAGCTCATGCCCTCTGCTGTGCTTGCTCTGGTACTATCTTGCTCTTGTTTACTTTTGGCACTCATGGTATTGTGGCAGGTTTGTTCTTTGCCATCTTCCCTGAGACTGGAGTTCTTCCCTGGGAGTTTCACCGCTGCATGATAATATGGGTGTGTACCTTTCTAGCTTCTATATAAGGGAATTATTGTCAGTCAAAATGATATTCTATGAAAAGAAACTTACATATTTGGCAATAACATCCTTGTTTTCAAGTTGAGCAATGTCATATAAAATGACCGCACAGCGAGAATGTAGTTCAGGCTCATCAGAAGCCAGCAGGTTGACGAGAGCTGGAATGCCTCCTGCGTCTACTACAGCACGCACTATGCTCGCATGGGTTGAGATATTACTCAATAACCCAACTGTTTTGCACTGTAATTTTATTTTGGAACCTTTTAATAGATTAATTAAGGCAGGAATGGTACCTGTAATGAAGAAATCAAGAAAAAAACATGAATTATTTGTAATCATTTATAGTTAACTTATGATAAAATCTAAATAATGGTTATGGTCATTGCCATATAAACAATTAGCAAATAATTCTATGAAATATTTATAAAATTATTTGAAACTATATGAATATACTTTTTTCTGTCTTCTCTACAGTTCAGGCAACTCTCATTGTTCACACATTTGATGTTCACACAGCACACAAGCCTATATTTCATATTGGCAGCTTGAAGCCACCTTGGAACCATGGACTTTTGGCTTAAGATGACGGATGAATAAATTCTTTGAGCTACCATATGACAGAGTTCAGTTTTGATATTTCATCCAATTTTTGGGGTGGTATTTGTGCAATTAGTTCAGCATTTTATTATATTTTACCCATTTTTTTTTTGCAAGCAACTGAAAACAAAAAGTGCTGAATCTAGTAAAAAGCAACTTTAGCTTCATTAATAACAATTGATTCAAGGATGGAGATCACTGGATAAGGTGAAAAATAGAAAATCTGGCTTCAGCTAGATGCTTATATAGCAGTTCAATGTAAGAGAAATAAAAGAACATCCTCTAGAGCACACAAGAAATGCTGGAGAATATAACAGGTAAAATTAGGGCTTTATTTATTTATCCACTTGAAATGAAACCTCCTTCATGACTTATCTATGGTTCGCTTTTTGGACACAGAGCTTTTTGTACATGTTTTTAGGAACACTAAATAGTTTTAGGATACTACCTATATTTTTTATTCATTCATTTATTCAGTCAACAAATATTTATGGAGCATTTCATGTGTGCCCAAAATCTACATTAGAGCTGTGGATACCATACTGGACAGTGCAGATAGAACATTTCCATCATTTCAGAAAGTTATATTGGATAATGGTGTTCTCAAAACAACCCAATGAGGTAGGAATTATTTGATTAACAAGGAAATTAGGGTTAGAGAGGGCAAGCAATTAGCCTAAGTTCTAAATGCAGAGCTAGTTACAAACCCAGGGCTGACACAAAAACAGCTATTTTTAAAAGTTTTTATTTGAATTCCAGTTAGTTAACATACAGTGTAATATTAGTTTCAGGTATAAAATACAGTGAGTGATTCAATACTTCCATACAATACACAGTGCTCATCACAAAAAAACCTGATGTATTTAATTTAAAAAATAAATTGTGTAAATACAGAATAGGGATAATTTCCAAGTGAAAGTAAATATAAAAGGTAGTACAGTAAGTAATTTAATATCATTTTTGATATTGCAAAATTTTTAGAGAAGTGTTTATAAAGTTTTTTGATCATGTGCAATTTCCATGTGAAAAATAAAATACAAAGTTGTCAGAGAAAGACAAATACTATATGATTTCACTTATATGTGAAATCTAAAAAACAAAATAAATGAATAAACAAACAAAAAGTAGAATCAGACCTCTAAATACAAAGAACAAACTGATGGTTGCCAGACTGGAGGGATGTGGGGGGGAATGGGTAAAAAAAAAAAATGGGTGAAGGGGAATGGGAGATACAGGCTTCCAGTTATGGAATGAATAAATCATAGGAATAAAAGGTACGGCATAGGGAATATAGTCAATGGTATGGTAATAGCGTTGCATGGAGAAGACATAAATAGACATTTTTCCAAAGAAGACATCCAGGTGGCTAACAGACACATGAAAAGATGCTCAACATCACTCATCATCAGGGAAATGCAAACCAAAACTACAATGAGATATCACCTCACACCTGTGAGAATGGCTAAAATTAACAACACAAGAAACAACAGGTGTTGGCGAGGATGCAGAGAAAGGGGCACCCTCTTGCACTGTTGGTGGGAATGCAAAATGGTGCAGCCACTCTGGAAAACAGTATGGAGGTTCCTCAAAAAGTTAAAAATGGAACTATCTTATGGTCCAGGAATTGCACTACTGGGTATTTATCCAAAGGATACAAAAATGCAGATTCAAAGGGGTACATACATGTTAAATACCAATTAATAAATACACAAAGAAGAAGATGTTTATAGCAGCATTATCAACAATAGCCAAATAATGGAAAGAGTCCAAATGTCCAATGACTGATGAATGGATAAAGATGTGGTGTGTATCTCTCTCTCTCACACACACACACACACACACACACACACACACACACACAGAGAGTGGAATATTATTCAGCCATCAAAAAGAATGAAATCTTGCCATTTGCAATGACATGGATGGAGCTAGAATGTATTTTGCTAAGTGAAATAGTCAGAGAAAGACAAATACCATATGATTTCACTCATATGCGGAATTTAAGAAAGAAAACAGATGAACATATGGGAAGGGGAAAGAAAAAAAGGAGAAAAGGAAACAAGCCATAAGAGACTCTTAATGATAACAAACTGAGGGTTGACGGAGGGAGGTGGGTCGGGGATGGGCTAGATGGGTGATGGGTATTAAGGAGGGAACTTGTTATGATGATCACTGGGTGTTGTATGTAAGTGATGAATCACTGAATTCTACTCCTGAAACCAATACTGCATTGTATGTTAACTAACTAGAATTTAAATAAAAATTCGAAAAAAAAAAATAACATTGCGTGGGGACAGATGGTAGCTACACTTATGGTGAGTATAGCATAATATATAGAGTTGTTGAATCACTACGTTGTACGCCTGAAACTAATATAACATTGTGTGTCAACGATACTCAAATTAAAAAATATGTATGTATAAATATATATTTATAAATCAATAAAAATAAATATTTATATCTATATATATTTGTCAGGTAAAGGAAGTGATCTTAGAAAAAAGAAAAATGGAAACTTAAAATCAACTAAAATGTTTCCTCTACAATTAAAAATAGATTTTGAGGGGTGCCTGGGTGGCTCAGTCAGTTAAGTATCTGCCTTCAGCTCAGGTCACGATCCCTGCAATCAAGCCCCGCATTGGGCTTCCTCGGTGGGGAGCCTGCTTCTCCCTCTCCCTCTGCAGCTCCCCCCCGCTTGTGCTCTCTCACTTGCTCTCTCGCTCTCTCTCTCTCTCAAATAAATAAATAAAAACTTAAAAAAATAGATTTTAAAGTGATTGAACATAATTATAGCCCTACAAAAAATAGTGTAAGCAAAAGACAGTTAATAGATTTTACATCACCTGCATCCAAAATATATTTCCAGTATCCATCATTTGCTAAGCAAATTACTTCCAAAGACATCACGGCCATCATCCTTCGTTTATAGCTTTCACACTGCAACATTTCTGGTAAGTGTTCCACAGAAAAACACATGTTATAATTTTACAAGTAGGAATGGAATGACTGATCTGCTTCTGTACAGGCCAAGTGAAGCTGTGAGTTGAGATCACCACTATCACCACCAAATGCTATTCATTAAATTCCCTCTGTGCATGGCCTTCTGTGAGGTGCTGAACAGATTGCAAATGCCCATCATCTTTGAGGTTTTATAATCTATAGAGTTGATAAAAAAAAAATCTGAAATTTTTTATCTTTGGTCTGAATGACTTAGATTGACTGGTCATATGGTTCAAGTACACTGGGAAAACAGTATACCTTTCTCTTGCCTGAAATCAGTTGCTGAATAGAATTTGAATGTGGGGGCAACTGGGTGGCTCAGGCACTTAAGTGTCTGTCTCTTGGTTTTGCCCCAGGTCATGATCTCATGGGTCGTGAGAGTAAGCCCTGCATTGCTCCACGCTCAGTGGGGGGTCTGCTTCAGATTCTCTCCCTCTGCCCCTCCCCCCACTTGCGTGCATGCTCTCTCTAAAATAAATAAATCTTTAGAAAAAAATTTGAGTGTGAGTTTTAAAGATGGCAAAGTAAACTACATTATTGTCAATAAAAATTTAATATCCATTAAATCATATATGAAGCTTTATACATTTCCTGAGGATGAAGAAGACACTTCAAAAAATCTTAAATGAACTTATACTCCAGACGAGATAATGTAAATAAATATATATGCTTCTAAACAATGTCTATGGTACAAGAAAAAAAAAAACACATAGAAGTATCCCTTCCTGGTCTCTCTTTACCCAACCCCTTGTCATAGCAAATCTGGTCCTAATCCTACCTTGGCTAGATTCCTCCATGGAGCTCTCTTTTAAAATTCAGCTACTACTCCAAGAGCTAAAACTGGAGGTGTCTAATAAACTTTGACTAATGCTTCCTTTCCTCATAGTGGAAATGGGCGCTGTGAGGAAGGAGAGCTATTCCAGGGCTCAAAGAAGCAATGGCCAGATGCTCACTGGTTATTGTTGTGTTCAAGTCATTATCAGCACTTGCCAACAATGGCTGCAGGAAGGAGTGGCTGTCGGGAATTTTTTGTGCCATTAGGCTATTCCTGTCAGGGGCTGGTTCTTCCAACTATTGAGGTATTTCAAATGCGTTATTCTCTTAAAAGTAACAGGATGGTCTTCTGAGTTCCTCCTAAAAAGGCTGGGATATAATGATACATATGCATGCAAATAAACACTGGAAACACTCTCTAGTATCTCTTGGGGCTGATACAATTAGAATGTGTTCCCAGTACCCAGTAAATTCCAAAATCAGGTATTGAGCCACTTTTGAAACTAATTACTCAGACTTCTTGAGACAGTAGAATGGAGTTGAAAACCTTAACTATATCTTATCCCATCCTAAAATGAGTTGTTGGGAAAGCCATCAGTTTTCATTCCCCAACTGGTTTCATTTTTGCTTTAGTTTTATTTTAGTAATGTAATACAAGCTCATGATTCAGAGTTAAATGTTACTAAAAGGCCTATAAAAAAATAATAGTGGTTCCTTGCCTCACCCTCTCCACTTTTCTGAGTTCCTCTCTCCAGATATAACCACTTTGGACTCTCTCCCTATACCTCCTGTGATTTACATATCTCCATATTTCCAAATACTTACACCCACTTTCACTATATCGATTTGAGACATCATCGATTGACTTCATGTTACGGTAAAGGAGAAGCTAGCTCTTTCAACACTGTGCTGCCATTTCCTCTCTCCCCTTCCCCATGTTTATAGTATTCAGTTAAATTAATATTCCATACTTACATTATAATGCCTATACAGATATTATTCACAAGTAAGCATTGTAGTGTACTACAGTTTTGTCTCCTTTCTTACTTTTGTTTTTCCTGGAGGTAAAATTATTTCATCTGCTCAGTGTTCATTGTACCTATTGGGAATGCCTCCCACATTTTCCCTTTGGCGTGGGTACACAGTTTCCATTCTAGGACTTCTCTTTGCTGTCATCTTTGAAATCCCCTTTGCTTTTCTTTTGGGTCAGACTCCCAATTTCCTATTTGTTGAGAATTCCTGCCTAAGTCTCTCTAGGTCTTTTCTGGCTAGCCTCAGCAGAGAGCATTCCTGACTGGCACTTTGGGTCCTAGAGCCTCCTAAAAGGATTCATGGTCGAAGTCTGAGAAGTCCTCAGCTTCCCCACTGTTGGCTTGGAATGACTTCTCCAGCCTGCTAAGTCCTAGACTTGCCTGCTTCCAGTATTTTGTTGCTATGGTATCCTTTCCTGTTTTCTCTTGAATGTTTGTTTCCTGCTGTTGCTGATGTTCTTCTTTAAGCTCCATGTAATTTTGGTGGGGTCTTGGGAGAGAGTAAAATTAGATGTGTGCATTCAATTAATTGTCCTAGTAGCCCTCACCCTTATAATATTTCTGGCTAGACTGAATCCAAATTTGGAAAAAAATCTCCAGCAAAATTTTGCACAAAACATTTATCAATATATGAGGAAAAACGTTGCTGAATCTGTCTTTTAAATTGGAAAGGAATAAATTGGAGGGAATCTTTGTCACTTGAACTTTAATTTCCTTCCTCTTTCCGTGTTTGTTTTTGTTTGTTTTTGATTTGCTTTTTTGATGGAGAAGACGATAGATGGGCTTTTGGAGAAAGTTGGAAAATAAAAATATAATTGTATAAAATATAGTCTGGGTTATTATTCTTTGATTTTAATTTGGAAATAAAACTACTTTTGTACAAACAAAATATAGTTCAGTTTTATTTGTATTTCTGGTTTTAACTAAAAATTGTTTATTTTATGATCTTTAACTATTTAAAATATGATGCATGTATTATTTTATTTGCTCTATTTCAGAGTAAGCATCAATGATTAAGCTGAATAATGATCAGAACATTCATTTATAAAGAGATTATGTGTTGTATACTCACCTACTAAAGTTTTCCAAACTGGGAGTTCAGGAATATTTAACTCTATTATATGCTTGAGAACCTCTGTGTGAAAGGTTAGCACTGATAAATGAATTATATTATTTCCTTTAATATCTGTTTTTCTCCAGTTAGCACCAAGAGAAAATAGGTACTGAATAGTGTCCAGTGCTCCTGAGGTGGCAGCAAGCAGCAGGGGGGTACACTGATTCCTAAAAATCAAGGGCATATTACAGTAATTAAGCACAAGTGTTATCAGCGCATTTTACACACGAGGAAACTGAGGCTCGGGTAGTGTTCCAACCCATTTCTTTATTCTTCGTGTCCAGTTCTCAAATCCCAGCTTCCTTATTGTGGCAGAAACCGAGTTTCTCAAAATCCCACTATCTGCTTTTTAGATAGTGCAGATCTTTCAGTTAGGCGCATGGCTGCCCTCCAAATAGTACACTTCCCAGCTTCCTTTATGGATAGCTATGACCACATGCCTAAGTTTGGCCAACGAGACGTTAGTAGAAGTTACATGGGCAACTCCCTAAAGAGAAAAGGAATGTGCCATTACCTTTCATTTCTTTTTCTCTTCATGGCTAAAATACAGGCATCACAATGAAAGCAGGAGGTGCCGTTTTGTACTAGGATATGGAAACCACATGTGAAGAAGCAACGAGAGGAAGACTACGTGTTCACCTTGTCCGAACTACAATATTGTGGCGTACATTTGTCACAGCAGCTTCAACTGTATCTTAACAGATCTACTGACTAGCAGTGTGACCTGAGGCAAATAGGGTTACTTTTTTTGTCTGTCAAAGAATGAGGGTAACAACACTCAGCTCACAGTGTTAGTGTCAGGGATGAGCAAGAATGAGGGTAACAACACTCAGCTCACAGTGTTAGTGCAGTCTTGATACATATTCCCCTCATTCTCTTTTCACCATGTCACACGCCTCAAAGTTATTTTTTATCCTTATACCCATGCTTTCCTCTCTTTATGAAACCTCCCTTCTCTTGCTGCCTGTCCTTGAATTTTCACCTCTGCTCAGCTAGCCCCAGACCTCTTTCTCTCCTCTATTCCCTTTTTCCTGGGTCTGTGGAAACTCTTGTCTTTTATGAATAAACATCTCTTCACTTTCTCCCTTTTGTACTTCAAAAAGACTGTTCTCTTGCTTTCTTTATCCTACTCCATGGTAGGAATAAAGATTACTTCTACTTTAACACCATCACTCTGATTTTCCTCATATGAAAAATATACTATCACATAAATTATGTTTCTCTTTTCAGTTCCATATTGCCATTCCCCCTGCCCTGTGGGGTCCTCTTCCCGGATCTTAGCTCATGAATTGCCTCACCAACATGACTTCAACATCCATGCTAATGACCGTCTGTGTGCTGATCTCTCGGCTCCTTGTCCTACCTTCATTTGTGCTCCACAGTCATACACACCTGCATTGTCACACTCTTCATTAGCTCCACATAGATCCCAACCTCAGTAACTGTCCTCTCTATGAATCCTTTCCTTTTTCCTTACGTTCATAGATAGCTTCTTACTTCCGCCTCTGATATCCAACTGTTTGACCTTTTGCAATCTACCAGTCTTTATCCCCACGCCCCCCTTCTGCTCAAAGACACATCATCACAATATGACAGAACCAGAGCTGACTTGGGTCTCCACATTCCATGGCTCTTTCCAGAATCTATTAGTTAGAGAATCTATTAGCAAGAGACCCTGGTGTCCTGAAAGCTTTCTCTATATACATCTCTGCCCCCACCTAGAGGGAGGGTTAATTTCTTCACTGAATAATAATGGCCAGGTTATGAGAAGACCCAGAAATATCTGAATGAAACTATGCCTAAATCATGTTCAGAGATTCAAAACGATAACCTGTATTTCAATTGCTATCAAGACTGTACCTTCAGGAGAAGTTATACCTCCATCCTAAAGGTTGGTCCTCTGCTAAATTACGAAACAGAATTGTGAAATAGAAACTGTGAAATAGAAGCTAAATTGTGAAATTCTGTTTCCCTATTTCAAAGTTACTTTCTTCTTTTTAAAAACTTGTTTTTAAAAGATTTTATTTTTGAGTAATCTCTACACCCAACCTGGGGCTTTAACTTACAACCCTGAGATCAAGAGTCACATGTTCTATCCAACTGAGCCAGCCAGGTGCCCCAAGGTTCTTTTCTTCTTTTTAACATGTTTCTCTTCTGGATACCATTAGATGTTTCTCCTGTTATCTGAGGCCTATCCACACTGGTCTGGAGCACTTGAGCTGCCTCCTGGCTGGTTAGGTTCCAATTTAGAGCACATTTCTCCTCCCTAGTCTCAGGCTTCTTCCAGAGCACTTGGTAGTTAACTTGATAAACTAGTCTGTAGAGCCACACCATTGAGATAGCATGGATAGGCCAGTAGAAGTTCTGTCTTTATACATTCTAAAGGTAAGTGGTAGACGAAGAAGATAGTGACCAGGACAGAGTAAGCCTTACTATAGTCTTTCACATCAATGATACCAACCATTCCTTTTAGTATCAGTGTTTGGGGCAAGCCACGAAAGCAGAAATTTATATTTTTACAAATGCTTAATAACTTACTCAGCTGTTGCCTCTGCTTCCAGCAAACTAGGATCCTTCCTATAGAGAGCAATGATGATACCAATATTGTCATAGAAAGCAGCAAAGTGAATTGGCATCCAACCTCTTTTTTCAGAAAGCGTGTAATCAGCTTTGAAACAGAGTAGACAGATGGTTGTTTCCAATGAGCAAGCCTGCGCAGCCAGATGTAGAGGTGCTGGACCTAAAATGGATGGACAATTACTTAAGTGATCAATATCTAACATGTCTATCTAAAACATATGTCTTTTGGGGGCACCTGGGTGGCTCAGTGAGTTAAGTGTCTGCCTTCAGCTCAGGTCATGATCCCAGCATCCTGGGATCGAAGTCTGCTTCTCCCTTCCCCCTGCTCTTGTTCTCTCTCTCTCTCCCCCTCTCAAGAAAATAAAATCTTTAATAAATAAATAAATAAATAAAATAAAATGTCTTTTGATATCCATCCACAGAGCTTTAATACTATGATATAAAAGCTCCAAGATAAGCACTAAAAGGATTAATTTAGGCAATTCTATATGTCTTTAACTCAGGATGTCTGACCATTAAAAATCAATCCTTCTTTATAAGTTAAGAATAACATTGAAAATATTAAATATTTGAAAAATTAAGTCAATGTATAAAATAGTCTTGTGATCAAATAAGCTGTTTCTTGTTTAAATTATTTTCCATTTTATTTAAATGTTTCATAGTAGGAAGTAATATCCTTTGAAATTGAAGGAAAAATACGCTCACAAAAGCCCTCCGTGTTACAAAATCCAGTGGGTGTTTTTCAATTCTTACCTTAACCTCTCAACAGTAAGGTTCTTCCTCTTTAAAATATTTTTTTCCCTTGGCTTTTGTGATATCATAACCTCCTGTTTCTCTCCTATCCCCCTGGCTACTCCTTCATAATCTCCTTTAGGACGTTCTCACTGTCCTGATGCCTACATGAGCCTTAAGGCTCTGTCTTGGGCCTTTTTATCTTTGCAGTGACTTCATTTACCACCTAAAAGTTGGTGACTCCCAGGATTATGTCTCAGATCTGTTTTTATCCTCCAAGCGCCACATCTTTTTCTCTAACAGCTCACTAGGTGTCTCCACACACCACTTCAAACTTAACATGTTCCAATTGAATTATCTTTCCCTCCAAACCTGGTCCTCTTTCCCTGCTGCCTAAATCAGTGAAGAATATCACCATCCAGCCAGTTCTACAAACCAGTAACCTGAAAGACTTCTTAGTATCTCCTTCTCATCTCATCTCCATAACCAGTCCATCACCAAGTCTAAGTATCTTTACAACCTATCTTTACTGCCACCACCTCCCCACTCTAAGCCTCCCACCTTGTTCTTGCCCTTCACCAACCCATTATTTCAAAATATAAATCTGATCTTCTTACCTGCTGGCTTAAAACTTTTCAGTGGCTTCTCAAGGCCATCTGATCATGAATATAGGAAAAGGATCCACTGGCTCCAATTTAACCTGAACTGCAAGCTATCCCCCTCCCACCAAAAAAACCCACCACATACACAACTTGTTCTCTTCATCTGGGCCTTCTTGCAGCTCCTCAAATGCAGGGTAGCCAACCACATGACCCAGCTTGCCAGGAAAGGACTTATCTATGTCTGTGCCCCAGGAGGATGATTAATAGTGCCTCTTCCATTTTCAAGTCTCCCTGATTTGGATGGTGAATTATCCGGTCACCTTGGGCTATTCCTGCTGTCTGAGAGCTTCCTTCTCCCAAACAATGCTTTTCTGACCAGCGTCCAGCTAACTTATATTTCTCAGCCTAAATGGTAATTCCTCAGTGAAGCACTGGTTTTCTCCCAACTCAGACACTTTCAATGGCCTCCGGCCTGCCTTCCTTGTCTAAGCTTTATATCATAGCTTTTGATCATCTGTAATATCTGACCTGATTTATCTATCTAAAATCACTGCTTAGCCTTCTAGTTTCTGGTCAGGCATGGAAGGCGTTTAAGTCACCATTCTGTCCTAACAGCAAGTAGAAAACTAAACAAACTGAGAAATCAACAACTCTTCCTGGATATGATTGAGAAGTGAGGTCTCAGGGCAAAAATGCTGCCCCCCAAAGTTGGAGATATAGACAGACTGATACAGAGGAGCATAAGTGACTGAAAAGAAACCTCCACAGGACCTAGTGCTAGAGTAGTAAAGCTGCCTCAGCCCCTCCAGCCAACCTAGTAGTCTTTAAGTTTTAGCAATCACCCTTGGCCCAAGGGATTGATTAACCTTTCATTGTTTATCTATAGATTATGCATTCTTTCCCAGAAAGAACAGAAGGCTTCTGCACAACACAAAACAGAAACCGGAACCTCTTGCACAGCCCCTTGGCACTAAGGAACCAGACCGCTCTGCACAACCGCCTTGCACAACCTCTAAGCACGAAGATAATGAAGATAACGTCTATAACTGACACCACTGAGTCTGCCTGTAATTAAAGAAATGTAGCTGATTTATAGTTAACTGCCCTAAACTCCTTCAAAAATCCTTCTTGGGCCAGGCAGAAACCTTGGAGTTGGCCTTTGGACAAGAGTCTGCTTTCTCCCCAGGTGGCCAGCCTCCTGAATAAAGTATTCCTTTCCAATCAAAACCCGTCTCTCTAGGGGCACCTGGGTGGCTCAGTCATTGGGCGTCTGCCTTCGGCTCAGGTCATGATCCCAGGGTCCTGGAATCGAGCCCCGCATCGGGCTCCCTGCTCTGCAGGAAGCCTGCTTCCTCTCTCACTCCTCCTGCTTGTGTTCCCTCTCTCGCTGTGTCTCTGTCAAATAAATAAATAAAATCTTTAAAAGAAAAAAAAAACTTGTCTCTCAAGAATTGGCTTTTTGAGTAGCAGGCAGCTGAACCTGGGTTTTGGTAACAGTAGGAAAATCTGAACTATAATTGACAAATTGCTGGTGGCTCATTGTGGATAAGTTGAGTTAAAACTCGAGGGGGACCCAGTCCCAGGGGGTCCCCATGCTTTAGTGCGTTTTAACTCCAGAAGTTTGACCAGGTCCTCATGGTAGATATCAGAGAAAGATCCCCTCATGCTTGCGGGGTGGCGGTGGGGGGTGGGGGGGCGGAGAGGCAGGGAAAAGGAACCATTTTGAGATATACGAGAGCATTCCATTCCTCTTAACAAGGCTTGCCCTCAGGAGACACTATTTTACCTGAGCCTAACCTGCTAGGTTTTTATCAGAGCCTAACCTACCTGGGGGGAAGGGAAATACCCGACTCTGGCCCCCCTCCAGCCACCCTGCCACACCTAAGGTGGGGGCCAGGACTGACCAGTACATGTGAAGTTCACAGTCCAGGAGCACAGGCTCCCCGAAAGACTGAGACCTAATCATAGGACTATGGAACCTGCTGGTTCATTTCAATCAACAAAAGGCTGTTAGCTGCTCTCAGCAGTAGAAACATATCAAAATGACCTGACGGGTTTTTTTTAAAAACCCACACAAGCGTCCCTACCTGCTCTCTCCCTCTCTTCTCCCCCTTCTTCTTCTTCTTCTTCAAAAAATTTCAGCACAACCTGAGGGCAGGAGTACTATTCTTATATCCCCCTCTTACTACTTTAAAGTGTGCTTAATTGGGCACCTGAGTGGCTCAGTCAGTTAAGCGTCTGCCTTCGGTTCAGGTCATGATCCCGAGGTCCTGGGATTGAGCCCTGCCCTCTGCCTGCCACTCCCCCTGCTTGTGCTCTCTCATCAGACAAATAAATAAATAAAATCTTAAAAAAATTTAAAAAATAAAAAATAAAAAAACAACACAGGTAAAAAAAATACTACACATTCTATAGTGCACAGGAAAGTGCCCCACAACAAAGAATTATCCAGCCCACAATGTCAACAGTGCTACAAGGATGAGAAACACTGGCCTAAGACATGCTAGAATTAGGGAAGTTCTGGAGGGGTTTATGTAGTCTGAAGAAACTATTCTCTGAGAACCCTGGTCGAGGGAATAGATGCTCTATTGGGACCTGAAAGCCATATTTATTCCTTTTTTCCTAATATCTGTATTACATGACTCTATTAATTCCGCCAGTGATTGTCATATGCTACCCTGCATCCATCCATTCATATATTCATTTAACAACTATTTCCTAATCACTTACTAATGCCAGGCTTTCTTCTGGGCACTAGAATATCATGGCAAAGTGAACCAAATCCTTGCCCTTTATTGGAGCTTATTCAAGTGAGGGAGACACAATAGAGAGATAATATCATATAAGGTAGGGATAAGTGATACTTAGAAAATGAAAAAAGTAAGCAATAATGCAGGAAGCACACCATTGTTACTCAACTGCAAATTCCTACAGGGTGGGTGGGCCAGATAAACTCCATGCCCCCCCACCCTTTACTCCCCACCCTGCAGAATTTGCAATCCCTGTCCTTTGGCTTTCTGTCGGTGTCTGCCAATGGGGATCGCGGGCAGGAGATTGGAGAAGGGAGGAGAATGAGGTCAGCACGCTTATCATCTCTAAGATCATCTCAGGTTAGTTGCATTCCTCCACCAATGGAAGATGTCTGGTTTGAATAACTGCTGCCCTCCCCCACTAGACTCAGGTCTTTGCAAATGGTTTCTTTAAAAATAAACTCTCCTTGGCAAGAAGATGCAATGTGACAGTCTCTTCAATAAATGGTGTTGGGAAAACTGGACATCTACATGCAGAAGAATGAAACTGGGCCACTTTTTTTCACCACACACAAAAATAAACTCAAAATGTATCATAGACCTAAATGTGAGACCTGAAACGATAAAAATCCTAGAAGAGAGCATGGGCAGTAATTTCTCTGACATCAGCCATAACAACACCTTTCTAGGTATGTCTCCTGAGGCAAGGGTGACAAAAGCAAAAAATAAGTTATTGGGACTACATCAAAATAAAGAGCTTCTGCACAGTGAAGGAAACAATAAACAAAACTAAAAGGCAACCTACTGAATGGGAGAAGATATTTGTAAGTGATATATCTGATAAGGGGTTAATATCCAAAATATATAAAGAACTTATAAAACTCTACACTCAAAAAACAAATAAGCTAATTTAAAAATGGGCAGAAGACACGAACAGACATTTCTCTAAAGAAGACATCCAGATGGCCAACAGACACATGAAAAGATGCTCAACATAATTCATTATCATGGAAATACAAATCAAAACCACAATGAGATATCACTCACACCTATCAGAATGGCTAAAATAAAAAACACAAGAAACAATGAGTGTTGGTAAGGAGGTGGAGAAAAAGGAATCCTCATGCACTGTTGGTGGGAATCCAAACTGGTGCAGCCATTGTGAAAAACAGTATGGAAACATTCCTCAAAAAATTAAAAATAGAATTACCATATGATACAGTTATTACACTACGGGGTATTTGCCCAAAGAATTAAAAAACACTAATTCAAAAGGATACATGTACCTCTATGTTTATTGCAGCATTATTTACAATAGTCAAAATATGGAAGCAGCCCAAGTGTCCATCGATAGGTGAATGGGTAAAGAATATGTGGTATGTATATATATAATGGAATATTACTCAGCCATAAAATGGAATGAAATCTTGCCATTTGCAACAACATGGATGGATCCAGAGGATATAATACTAAGTGTAATAAGTCGCTCAGAAAAACACAAATACCATATAATTTCACTCACATGTGGAATTTAAGAAACTAAACAACCAAAGAAAAAACGAGACAAAAAAACAGACAAACATTCAGAACAAACCAGGGAGGAGGTGGTTACCAGAGGGGAGGTAGGTGGGGGATGGGTGAAGTAGGCAAAGGGGATTAAAGAGCACACTTGTCATGATGAGCACTGAGTAATGTACAGAATTGTTGAATCACTATATTATACACCTGAAACTAATATAAAACTGTACATTAATTATACTGGAATTAAAAAAAGATGTTAAATTCCTGAGTTGGAAGAACGGCTAAATCATGCTATGATTCACCACTTTCACGTCGGGTCCACTGTGTTGCTGACTGTATTCTGGGGATAAACAAACCAAACTGAAGTTGGTGGTCACTGATCAACTAAATATGACTAAAACCTGAAAAAAAAAAAAACCCTCCTTGAATTATCCCATACAGAGTATGAAGGCATAGTCTCTTAGATATAGAAGATACAGCCTTCAAAATTTTTCATGATTCTCTGTATTCAATACTTAGGTCAAATCTCTCACCTCAGTCAAGAATGCCTCATTCCTCAGACCTCACAGATTTTTAATGTCACTAGATGGCAGCATATCTAAATAATATTAGCTGCATTTATTTATTTATTTATTAAGACATAAAAATGACTTTGGGGCCTGATTTTATAAAAATAAGTACAGGTAACTGCAAATTCCACAGTAAAAAGAAGAAAAAAGAAAAAAACCCCAAGACTTAAGAGGAATATAAATAAATGACCATGGGTAGAAAAAAATGTATACCTCAAAATACAGACAAAACATCACTATATGACATTTTCATGTGACAACATTTTGGAGATTATATGCTATAAGGAGAGTTTTAATATATACAATAACCTTTTCAAATGCACCAAATATTTACTTATGTCTTACCATTTCTTTCTTTTCTCGTGTCCATTTTTGATGACTCTGTTTTAAAGGGGAATACACAGAGAAGTATGATTATTAATGTACAGCAGTTTCCTGAGTTAGTCAAAATAAACTCATATGAATAAGAACAAAATGGCTATGTTTGGATACCAAAGGCAGGATTACATCAAACAGGACTGAGTTTAAGCTTTGGTCAAGCCATCTGGGCATGGTGCATGCCCCGACATCATGGCAGAGCAGCCTGGGGCGCTGCCTCTCAAATGTCTGATCAAAACTGACAGTTGGGGCAGTTCTGTGTTGTAAAGTCATAATGCATAGACATTGCAGGTAGAGTCATACATTTCCCATACTTCAAAATCTATCCAATTCTTAGCAAACGGAAATCAAGTAGTCACAAGATGAACGAGAGACTTCAATTTACCAAAGATTTTTTTCACACCAAAAAAGGTTTAAAACAGAACACATCTTTAAATAACAGAGTACTGGGCGCCTGCGTGGTTCAGATGGTTAAGCGTCTGCCTTCGGCTCAGGTCATGATCCCAGAGTCCTGGGATCAAGTCCCGCATCGGGCTCCCTGCTTAGCAGGGAGCCTGCTTCTCCCTCTGCCTCTCTGTCTCTTATGGATAAATAAATAAAATCTTTAAAATAAATAAATAAATTTAAAAATAAATAAATAAATAAATAACAGAGTACTCATTACATTTAAATTTAACTGAGTTTGTGCTCCATGTTAATCAAATAATAGAAGCATCTTAATATCAAAACATTTTAATCACACTGGTAAGAGTACAGAATTTATTAGTAGTCAATAGGATTAAAGCAGAACATTTTGTTTTGGTGTGTGAAAATTTAACACAACTTTTTAAGATAGCTAGCTAAAATATAAAATCATCGTTTCTTATTGCCAATATTGTTGTATCAGCTATTTCTGATATTTTATCTCTATTTCCCTCTTCAGTTATGGAGGACTTCTGCTTTCATTTTCAACGTTATCATTTTTATACTGGTTAAATTTATTCCACTGAATACACATATAGGTATGCATACCTAATAATCAGGAAAAATGGCTTTTTAAAGTCAAAACTAAATTAGCCTTAAAGGGGCCATTAACCTAAAAAAATTATGGATGAATTTTTTGTTATGAATTATAATTTATGTTTATGTATTGTGAATATACTATTTCCCGGTTGAGAACTCTGGGATAAGAAATGGATGTCCGGCTGGGTTCTCCATTTATCTACCTTTTCTCTGAATTTCTATAGTACATCACTGTATATTAATTATCCCAGTAATTACCAAATGCTACCCTGCATTCATCCAACAACTATTTCCTGAGGCTTTTTTCTAGGCACTCGAATATCATGGCAAACAAAGTAAACCAAATCACTGCCTTTAAGGAGCTTATATTCAAGTGAAGGAGACACAATAAACAAATAAATAATACTATATAGGAGATCAGTAAGTGATATACTTAGAAAACTAAAAGGAGCCCCTCTGAAATAAGGGAAACAAAAACCTCAACTTTGCTCTAGGTCCCAACACCAAATTTTAATCTTGCTCTAAAATCAACATGGATTCTTGGGGCGCCTGGGTGGCTCAGTTGGTTAAGCAACTGCCTTCAGCTCAGGTCATGATCCTGGAGTCCCGGGATCAAGTCCCGTGTCAGGCTCCCTGCTCAGCAGGGAGTCTGCTTCTCCCTCTGACCCTCCTCCCTCTCATGCTCTCTCTATCTCATTCTCTCTCTCAAATAAATAAATAAAATCTTAAAAAAAAAATCAACATGCATTCTTAATTCTGAATAGGGGTAATAAGTAAAAGAAAAACAGTTTAAATTTTAAAAACTTTATGGTACCTTGGCTAAACATAATAAAGCGTCTCTGGTTGACATTGAAGTTAGCATTGCACAGTTGACATATAATAGCAACTCTGTTGTGTAGAGCAGCGTGATGGAAAATAGCATAACCTGCTTCATCTGAAACATTGATCGTCGAGCTTGAGGTTTTACGGCTAAATGTATGGAAAACAGCAGATAATCCTCTTTCAACAGCAGACTTCATACCAAATGGGATGCTCTAAAATTATTAAGAGGGCCAGAATAAATTTTTCAAAATATACTTAAAGTTTAGCTTAAGGAAAAAAAGGACAATAAATATATATTAATATATTTATAATAAATGTAATGTTAATATATAACATCATTAATAAATATATTAATATAATCACAGGATTGGTGCTCAGTTACAGTAGAATTTTCACAAGATCCATGTGGATAGTGTCTCACTGGACAAAGATTAAAGTTATTAGAACTATAAAGAAACATTGAGAACTTTAAAAAATATTTTTGGGAAGTTTTTTTCTCCCTCTTTTTTTAAGGAGAAGTTGTAGATCCTTCTTTGGAGACAATTAAAACAGAATAGATGATTTTCTTTCTGAACTACTTAAACAAACGGAGATCACTGGGTTCTTTTTCTGATTTAAGAACAATCTAATTTAGAAATCTAGGAAATATATATAGTTACAGAGATACAATTTGTCCTCTTTGCTCTAGGTCTCAAAACAGAGAGGTAAAAACAGTACACTCTTCCTTGAGACATTTGCTACTTAATATTTTAAAATTAAATGAACAGGTTATTAAAATGTTAAATGTATGGACACTGAGATGAATACATGGTAAATAAAGGCCAGTGTATCCATTGAAATGGGTGAGCTCACCACTTATCAGTTCCAGAAGCTGTACATGAAGGCTTGTTGAAACAGATATAGCGATTTGATTCAGGATGACAGGTTTGTTCCTCAGGTTTGGTCCCCAGGACTGAAGCCTGACTGCCATTTACCAGCTGTGTGATTTGGGGAAGAGCCTGAACTCGCTGCACCTCAAATTTCTCATTTGTAACACAGGAATGATAACAAAGTACTAGTACCTTGAACAAGTTTCTTAAAAGGATTTATAAAGTGCCTGGCACACAAAATAAGCACTCAATAAATATTAGCCATTATGAAGACTGGTCACAATCCAGTTCATTAACAGATTATTCTGTAACCACACCAGAAATTTATAATCCAGAATTATATAGCATCTAAGCTGCTAAAATGTGGAATTTTTATTTCATATTGAAAGCTTTATTTAACCTAATGTTTATCCCTAAGATAAAAATTTGAGACATAGACTTATCTATAACATATTATCTATAATAGTTTCCTACACTAAATTATGTGATAATTACTGAAATACCTTGCATTTCATAGCTTTTTTGAAACCAAATTTTTTCTTAAATTGTTCATGTAATTGGGCATCTGTTAGTGGAAGTCTTTTCGGTTTCAGATTGTTCACGACTTCATTTATGGCTCCCCACCACTTTGTCTTATATAGTTGATGATAGTAAGTTTCAAGTTCAAAACAGATCACATAGTAGCTATTAAAATATAAAGAAAAAAGATAAATCTTTCTGACTTGGAAGTAATTTGGTACTTTTTTCTATACTGACTAAACTGTATTCTTCTATAATAATTAAATATAAAACTGTAGTTTAAATTGTACTTGATTGAAAAAGAAGGTCTTAGGGAAATACTATGTTATGAACTGGTCGGAGGCTAATATCCTCTCCTCCTTGACCTTGACTTCCATCCCAGTTTTCTGAATATAATAGACTTCTGCAGGGATGGAGGCATATTTGAGGACCTGTTCGCATTTATTTGAGGTTGTCATTCTTCCCATGCACCATCCTCTCCTCCTCAAAGGAAACTAGACCACAAAAATATAAACTAAAGGCTGTCTTCACCCACACCTTGCAGATACAGTGCCAGTCCAAGTGGCGGGACTTATCACATTTCCTGTGGGCCCCGACTTGTGGAGGTGCCACCTTCATGGATGGGGCCTTGACTAACTTACTAGAATCGAGGAATAGATATTCTGAATCTTACTCAGATTTGAAGGCCTTCAAATCACGGTAGTGATAGGTTCCAGGGCCTTAAGGAGCTGTACGAATCATACCTAGATGCCTGATTTACAGTGGACGACTAAACTAAATTTCTAGAAGAAGACAGCTCACCTTTCTTTGGTGTCATACACACTGCTAAGAGTAGACACCACAGACAGATACCCCAAGTCCCATAATTCTGCCTCCACAGATGTGGGCATAGGGGATCACACTGAGGATATCCTTTGGTCTTCGAGTGGCCCAGCACCACATCATACAGTCCCAGTGCCTACAACCTCTTCTTTTTATGGACTTCTCCAGGGAGCTGGCTCTCGCTGTGGTAAATTGTTATGGGGTCAGAAGCTGCTGACTACACCTGGGGCCCTGGTACTCAGTGATGTACTCTTAGATCACTGCTGAGGCAATGAAACAGACTTATAAATTTAACAAACACCAGGGGAATGTGGGTTGATTTCTTCTAGAAATTCAATTTACTTATCCAATACAAATCAAGCAGCTAGAATCAGCAGGGGGCTATCCTACCTAGAAACTGAAGAAGCAAGAGGTGGTAAAGGTGGCTATACCCTGAGAAAGTCTCTGCCACAGAATTCTGCGGACGCCCCCACCCAAGGCTGGATACACAACCTGCACTGGCCCACAGAGAGATGATATTGGGAGCACAGGAAGCCCAGATGGCCAGTGCCATGAGGGAGCCCTCATCCAAGTACTGCATAATGACATACCACTGTTCTTACTCAAAACCTTATGTGTAGTCATCAGCAGGGACTATAAGGGAGCCTCACTTTTAAAATAACTCCCTTCATATTATTCTGCCTGGGAATCGGCACCCAGCTTCTGAGGAGCTTCCAGCACCACATTTCCCTGATATACCACTGGCATATTAAGTTGATTTCTGACCTGCCCCCTAATATCCACAACAGTATCACAATGCTGGTATGCTCTCCCCTAAATAGGACATTTTAGTACTGGAATAAATTAATCTTTTTGCTCCGGTCATTGTCACCTTAATAAATAATTCATGAGGTCTTGTAGTTTTATGGGTGGTCAAATCCTGAGTACCTGACTGCGGTCCCTACTTTTTGATTCTGGTATGGTAGAAGAACCCAACCTGAACCCAAATCAATCTAGGACTTCGATGTTTCCAGGCATGCCTGGAGGGCCAGTGGAACTGATCCTATTTTCGTAAGGGACCAGGGTTGTCTCAGGAGATAAACCATTCTGAGGAAAGAGAATATCAAGATACATAAGCTCAGTCCAATAACAATGCCCTTAAAATCAAAAAGGGGAGATTTTAAGATGGCATGTTTTCAATCATTCAGATTATTCTCTGGTCCCGCACCAACATAGAATGATCCCTACAACACAGAAAAGAACAACTGTTAGGAAAATGACTAAAAACGTTGTTTTTGCACCAAATTGTTAGGGGTTCAAGGCAGCACTTCCTTGAAACCAGTAAAATTAGGAAAGAAATTCTCCTTGCTTCATTGGATGGGCTTCAACATGTCTCACAGTTGATGTATGCTGTTTAGCAGGCATGAGGAGGAGCCAGCCCCAGAGGTGACACCAGATCCCCAACCAGGAGCAAGAGCATCACTAATGTAATGGCATTAGTGCTGAGCTGCCTTCATGGGGCCCGTGGAGTGCCTGGAGCCCAGCAGTGGATCATCAGAGAGAGCTCAGACAGGAAAGAAGGAGACTGAAGAAATCTTAGAGTACCTGAGAGCTGATCCAGGAGCATATGAGAGTCCTAGGAATAACTATGTGGGGGTGGCTACTATGAAACTGAAAGTTCTCTAGTAATTGGTACAGGAACCAGGAAAATACTGATTAGTATTCCACTTGTGGTTTTTACTTTTACTCCATGCTGGCTGGGTCTGGGAAACAACTCCTGCTGATTTTGAAAGCCTGTAAATTCAAATCCAACTAACTACAGTTCACCAACACTGATGACCAGATGTTGTGCATTAGTCAGAAACTAGAGAACTAATTCCACTATGGCATCCCATTGCAACAATATGACTGGATCCCTTATAGTTCAGGGGCAGTGTGCTTATGCCAGCCATGCTTCTTCATCCACAACCACCTCTCACCAAGCACAGCTTTCATCTCACCTGATTCCTTGCATCCCAGGGTCATTAGTGTCCAGCCAGACACTACAACCTGGGAAAATAAAGCATTATTCGGAGGTGCTTCCAGGATACTATTTAGCTTGGCAAGGGTTATACAGGGAGTATGTCAACAGGTGCTGGATCCCTGAGCAAGAGATTTCCTCCTCCAGGAAGATGCACACTAACTGTCCATTCTAGAGGCATGAGATCTATTACTTAATTCCCTCTCAAATCATGGAGGTCACTAGCCACATGGTCTTTGACTTCATCTCGAGTACCATGTGAGCATTCAGGCAGTATTAATGGAAAGAGCCACGTTTCATTGTGTATCCTGCTCCCTCTGCCTTGTTTCTGGTATTTTCCCCATTGCCATGCATCTTGAGAAAAATTTACAACCTTTGTCTTTACTTCTTCATATCCTATGAACTCTCCCCAACTTTACCCAGCTCATTACACACAGCCTATTACCAGAACTAATTCTCTTACCAAGTCATTGTCAAACTGAGTGCTCTCTTTAGTCTTAAGTTTACTTGCCCTTTTTCTCTGTTGAATTTGATGGTTTAACTATTTCCATATTTTAAAAATTCTCCCCATTTGGCTTCCATGCTATCATACTTTCTTGGTCCTCCTCCCTGTATCATTCCTTCTCAGTCTCCTTTGCTCTCTCTCCTCTGCTTCTCCCCACCCCATTTAAAAGCTGCTATTCTCCAGAGTTCTAGACTTGGTCCTGTTCTCTAAACCACTTCCATGCCTTAAAAAAACAAAAAACAAAACCAAAAAACCTCTCCTATATACTTTTAAATCTCAAGTCTCTACCTTCTAATAATAATGCCCCTAGCTCTACTTTCCATATTTCCAAACTTCAGTGTCCAAGATATGAAAATCCAAGAACATAATTCATAAAAGACCCTAGCAAAACTTAGAGAAACATCCAGCTTCAAAAGATGACAGGCATAACAAGACCCAGCAGAGAAAGAGGATTTTAAATCATATTCTTTATGGAACTAAAGGGCTTTGTGCTGAGTGCACTGCTTTTCAGTAGGTCCACAGGATTTGATCCTCACCTCCATCCCTGTGTAATCACAGTGATAGTTATAAGAACTAATCACCATCTATAAGGATTATTATACAGAATGTACCAAAGAGCATGAAGAAATAAATACACTATTTAATAGTTTGTTGAGTCTGTATTTTATTCATGGGGGTTATTTTTCTAGGATCTCTATGCTGAGGTATTAAGTTAACCTTTGCATTTTGACACTTTCCTTGTTTTCTCCTAACTTTCAACAAGTTGTGGCTACTGTGAATAATTACTGAAAGTTCCTTACCTTTTTCCATTAAGTTCCATGACTGGTATTGAGTAATGTTCTTTGTATCCTGAATCTTCTACAAATGCATCAGCAGCACAATCCCGTATTTTTTCTAAATTGTTCTAAAATATGAGTTATGTTACTAAAAACATATCTTTAAACAAGTCTAAACAATTATGGCTTCTTTTAGATGAAATTTTATACTTGTAAATGATATGTTTTTAATATAATATCCCACCAGACCCTAATGATAACCGCATGTATCCAATTCCTACTTCAGGAGTGAGGAAAAAATACAAAAGAAAAATAGTGTAAAGAAGATAGGAAAGCAATGATAATTCAAACGTTATGTTTATATTAAATTCTAGATTAAATTATTGTTGCTAAACTCTAGAGGATCTCTTTTCTAACACTAATCTTCAAGGAAAATGGAAGACTATGTAGTGAATGTTGAAGGATTTCTACTATACTCTTTGATTAACTATTTTAGGGCACATATGGTCCATTAGAGGTCTATAAATTCTGTGAGGATAGTTGTACCTAGCTTATTTGTCATTTCATCTCTGACACCTAACATACCTCTGATATAGTTGCACTTAATTCATGTATGTTACATAATGTACGAAAAGATTAGTGAGTTAGGAAGATAATCATTTGGAGACTGGCCTAGTGCCCGTACCAACAGAGACTCTTTCTGGATGGAGAATAAGATAAAAGAGTTGTGAAATGACAAACCATTTCAGAAACAATAATAATTTAAACCTTAAAATCTTCCAAAGCATTCTCAATTGAAGGTGTGCTGATATCAAATTCAATTCCTCCATGAACATGAAAATATTGATCCTCTTTGTAGTGAAAATGCTGGCATTTAAAATCTCGTCCATAAATAAATGGAGGCAATTCTCGCTCTGTCTTGACCTTGTCATCTCCAAAAATGAAAACAAACTTTAATTTAAAAGTGAAAACAACACATACACAATCATATTTTGAAGATCTAGATTCTTATTTACGTAAACCAAGCGAAAAAAAATCCACATTAAAGAAAATCTTGGCAATTATAGTCTCTAAAATCATGGCCTTAGTATATATTTTAAACATGAAAATATATTTATAGCATACATTTTAGTTTCATTGTATAGACATTTCAAGGGAATAGTCAAACCATTATTCTACTTATTGATTTCTATGTGTGAGTTCAAGACTAATATCTTACCCCCCTTGTTAGAAAATATTTGAAACTATGCCTCAGAGAATCTTGGGCTAAATAAACAAAAACTTAAACTGAGCTGGTTCAGGCAAAAAAAGACATTAAAAAGAAATAGGTGGGTATCACTCACTGACAAAAATAACCAGCTCACTTTTTTGGAAAGTAATAAAACCACACATATAACATTTATTTTAGAAAAATAATTTTCTAAAACTCCAGTAATGATTAGGTTTGTCCAATATTTTGAATTCTTAGCAGAATATGGTTTCATCAATGTAAAGCATATAACGTATTTTGAGAAGTGTAAAAGGTACAGAAAAGTACAAGGAATAATATAACACCCTAATATCACCACCTGGAACCATTAACATTTAGTCATATTTGCTTCCAATAATCTAAGTAATAAAACATTACAGATATAGCTAACATTCTCTTTAATGAAGGGCCTCTTAGTTCCATACACCTGCCCTCTTACCTCCACCCCAGGATAAGAATGGTCATGAGCCCATTTTTAAGTAGTTCACAGATAAGTGTAATAATTTTCACCATTTGAATGCTTATGATACAAATTTTCATTAAATGATTTGCAAAATTTCTACTGAAAATTTGCCACCTGAATAGAAAGCCCATCATAATAAGCCTACATGTTTGGGCACCAATGAAAATATATAAATTGTGTGCTAATCTGGGTGCAGGGAATAGTTTGCACTACATGCCTGTCAAATTCCATGTAAGTATGGTCCTATTTCAGCTCTCTATTCTCTTACATTGGCTTATTTGTGTAAACAGTGCTAACACACTAGTAGAGTTTTGAAATATATTTTCATTTCTTTTTCAGAAATTTAACACCATTCATGATCCTTTACTGCTCCATATTAATTTCAGAATCAATTTATAAACTTTCATAAAAAACACAATAGGGATTTTGCATAGAAGTGCACTGAATTTATAGGTTTATAGATCAGATATGATACATTCATAGTGTATCATATGTCCCATCATGAGCATGGCATATTTCCTTATTTTTCTCAAAATTTGTTTTAAGTCTTCTAATAGCTCTTATAATTGGTATAAACATATACCAAGTACTATGTACATATAGGAAATATTTTTAACTACCTTGGAGACATTAAATTTTTTGTTTTGTTTTGTTTTGTTTTGTTTTGTTTCATAATAGGCTACAACAAGGTTATATGCCTGGACTCACCTACTACAAGCAAAATTGAATTTAAATATAAATTTAGATTTATCCGAAGATGGCGGAGAAGTAGGAGACCTAAATTTCGTCTGGTCCCAGGAATTCAGCTAGATAGTTATCAAACCATTCTGAACACCTACAAACTCAACAGGAGATTGAAGAAAAGAATAGCAGCAATTCTATGAACAGAAAACCGACCACTTTCTGAAAAGTAGGATGTGCGGAGAAGTGAATCTGAAGCGATATTCAGGAAGTTAGACCATGGCGGGGAGGGAGCCTCCATCAGCCGCTTCTGGCAAGTGATAGAGCAGTGGAGCACAAAATCGGAACTTTTAGAAGTCGGGTCCACTGAGGGACGTTGCTCCAGTGGCTAAGCGGGGGGTGGAACCCTTGCTGGGACAGTGTGGTCTCGGGACCCTTGGGTCACAGAAAGACCAGGGGTGCCTGAGTGCGGCAGAGTTCCCAGGTATCAGAGTGGGGAAGCTGGCTACAGAGACAGAGCTGAGGCGCGGGCTCTCAGCTCGGGGTTGCCATAAACTGTGATCCGCGGCACAGTCAGGCCACTGCTCTTCCAGCAGGGACCCAACAAGCGGCAGATCTGGGGAGACTCCCCTTCCTCCCCCGGGAGGGGCGGCACAGGAGTGCACCACAGGGCTCTGCTGGGTTTGGAGACTTCACAGAGGGTCATGCACCAGAGATAGAAATGCTCGGTCATACGCCAGGTGAGCACAGAGTGCAGCCAGAGAATGGGGAGACAGGACTGCTTTTCTCTGGGGGCTCACTGAGGAGTGGGGCCCCGAGTTCTTGGCTTCTCTGGGCGGAGATTGGGAGGCCACCATTTTCATTCTTGTCCTCCAAATCTGTGCAGAAAGCTTGCAGGGAACAAAAGCTCCCAAGAAAAAAACCCGAGCAGATGACTTAGCCTGGCCCTGGCAAGGGCGGGGCAATTCCGCCTCTGGCAAAGATATTTGGGAACCACAGCAACAGGCCCCTTCCACAAAAAATCAGCAAGAACATCCAGCCAAGACCAAGTTTACCAATCAATGAGAACGGCAGAACTCCAGTGCTAGGGGAATATAGCACATAGAATTCATGGCTTTTCCCCCATGATTCTTTAGTCTTTCAAAGTTAATTTTTAAAATTTTCTTTATTTTTACTTTTCCTATTTTTTAAAAATTTTTCTTCTTTTCTTTTTCAACCAACATCTTATCAATTCCTTTTTTAAAATCGTTTTTTTAAAAAAAGATTTTATTTATTTATTTGACAGAGAGAGACAGCGAGAGAGGGAACACAAGCAGGGTGAGTGGGAGAGGGAGAAGCAGGCTTCCCACTGAGCAGGGAGCCCAATACAGGGCTCAATCCCAGGACCCTGGGATCATGACCTGAGCCAAAGGCAGACACTTAACAACTGAGCCACCCAGGCTCCCTAAAATCTTTTTTAATTTTCATTTTTACAGTCATATTCTATGCCTTCATTGTATTTAACCTTATTTTTTGTATATATGTGAGTTTTTCTTTCTTTAAAATTTTGGGATACAGTTTCTTCTAACAGATCAAAATATACCTTAATCTAGTGTATGGCTTTGTTCTAGTCTCCTGCTTGATCACATTCTCTTTTTTTTTTTTTTTAATTTTCTTCCTTCTTTTTTCAACCAAGTTCTTATCAATTCCTTTTTAAAAATCTTTTTAAATTTTCATCTTTACAATCATATTCCATCCCTTCATCGTATTTACCCTTATTTTTGTATATATATGTTTATCTTTCTTTAAAATTTTGGGAGGCAGTTTCTTCTAATGGAACCAAATACACCCAAAATCTAGTGTGTGGCTCTGTTCTATTCACCAGCCCGATCATATTCTTTTTTGTTTTGTTTTTTTTCCTTTCTTTTCCCCCTGGTTTCGGGTCTCTTCTGATTTTTTAGTGTACATTTTTCTGGAGTCATTGTTACCCTTTTAGCATTTTGTTTTCTCATTCATCTATTCTTCTCTGGACAAAATGACAAAACTGAAAAACTCACCTCAAAAAAAAAAGAACAAGAGGCAGTACCGACTGCCAGGGATCTAATCAATATGGACATTAGTAAGATGTTGGAACTAGCGTTCAGAATGATGATTATAGAGATACTAGCTGGGCTTGAAAAAAGCATAGAAGATACTAGAGAATCCCTTTCTGGAGAAATAAAAGAACTAAAATCTAACCAAGTCGAAATCAAAAAGGTTATTAATGAGGTACAATAAAAAATGGAGGTTCTAACTGCTAGGATAAACGAGGCAGAAGAGAGAATTAGTGATATATAAGACCAAATGATGGAGAATAAAGAAGCTGAGGAAAAAGAGAGATAAACAACTACTGGATCATGAGGGAAGAATTCAAGAGATAAGTGATACCGTAAGATGAAACAATATTAGAGTAATTGGGATCCAAGAAGAAAAAGAAAGAGAGGGGCAGAAGGTATATTGGAGCAAATTATAGCAGAGAACTTCCCTAATTTGGGGGAGGAAACAGGTATTAAAATCCAGGAGGCACAGAGAACCCCCTTAAAATCAATAAAAATAGGTCAACACCCCAACGTCTAATAGTAAAACTTATAAGTCTCAGAGACAAAGAGAAAATCCTGAAAACAGCTCAGGACAAGAGGTCTGTAACCTACAATGGTAGAAATATTAGATTGGCAGGAGACCTATCCACAGAGACCTGGCAGGCCAGAAAGGACTGGCATGATATATTCAGAACACTAAACGAGAAAAATATGCAGCTAAGAATACTATATCCAGCTAGGCTGTCATCGAAAATAGGAGAGAAAAAAAGCTTCCAGGACAAACAAAAACTAAAAGAACTTGTGAACACCAAACCAGCCCTACAAGAAATATTGAAAGGGGTCCTCTAAGCAGACAGAGAGCCTAAAAGTAACATAGACCAGAAAGGAACAGACACAATATACAGTAACAGTCACCTTACAGGCAATACAGTGGCACTAAATTCATATCTTTCAGGCAATACAATGGCACTAAATTCATATCTTTCAATAGTTATCCTGAATGTAAATGGGCTAAATGCCCCAATCAAAAGACACAGGGTATCAGATTGGATAAAAAAGCAAGACCCATCGATATGCTGTCTGCAAGAGACTCATTTTAGACCCAAAGACACCTTTAGATTGAAAGTGAGGGGATGGAAAATAATTTACCATGCTAATGGGCATCAAAAGAAAGCTGGGCTGTCCATCCTTATATCAGACAAATCAGATTTCAAACCAAAGACTATAATAACAGATGAGGAAAGACACTATATCCTACTTAAAGGGTCTATCCAACAAGAAGATCTAACAATTATAAATATCTATGCCCCTAACACAGGAGCAGCCAATTATATAAGCAAATTAATAACAAAAAATCAAAGAAATACATTGACAATAATACAGTAATAGTAGGGGACTTTAACACTCCCCTCACTGAAATGGACAGATCATCGAAGCAAAAGATCAACCAGGAAATAAAGGCTTTAAATGACACACTGGACCAGATGGACTTCACAGATATATTCAGAACATTTCTTCCCGAAGCAACAGAATAGACATTCTTCTCTAGTGCACATGGAACATTCTCCAGAATAGATCACATCCTGGGTCACAAATCAGGTCTCAACTGGTACCAAAAGTTTGGGTTCATTCCCTGCATATTTTCGGACCACAGTGCTTTGAAACTAGAACTCAATCACAAGAGGAAAGTTGGAAAGAACTCAAATACATGGAGGCTAAAGAGTATCCTACTAAAGAATGAATGGGTCAATCAGGAAATTAAAGAAGAATTTAAAAAATTCGTGGAAACAAATGAAAACGAAAATACAACTGTTCAAAATCTTTGGGACACAGCAAAGGTGGTCCTAAGAGGAAAGTGTATAGCACTATAAGCCTTTCTCAAGAAACAAGAAAGGTCTCAAATACACAACCTAACCCTACACCTAAAGGAGCTGGAGAAAGAAAAACAAATAAAGCCTAAACCCAGCAGGAGAAGAGAAATAATAAAGATCAGAGCAGAAATCAATGAAATAGAAACCAAAAGAACAGTAGAGCAGATCAACGAAACTAGGAGCTGGTTCTCTGAAAGAATTAATAAGATTGATAAACCCCTGGCCAGATTTATCAAAAAGAAAAGAGAAAGGACCCAAATAAATAAAATCATGAATGAAAGAGGAGAGATCCCAACCAACACCAAAGACGTACAAACAATTATAAGAACATATGATGAGCAACTATATGCCAGCAAATTAGACAATCTGGAAGAAATGGATGCATTCCTAGAGATGTATAAGCTACCAAAACTGAACCAGGAAGAAATAGAAAACCTGAACAGATCCATAACCAGTAAGGAAACTGAAGCAGTAACCAAAAATCTCCCAACATACAAGAGGCCAGGGCCAGATGGCTTCCCAGGGGAATTCTATCAAACATTTATTTATTTATTTTTAAAGATTTTGTTTATTTATTTGACAGAGAGAGACACAGCAAGAGAGGGAACACAAGGAGGGGGAGTAGGAGAGGGTGAAGCAGGCTTCCCGTGAGCAGGGAACCCGATGTGGGGCTCAATCCCAGGACCCGGGGATCATGACCTGAGCCAAAGGCAGATGCTTAAGGACTGAGCCACCCAGGGGCCCCCTACCAAACATTTAAAGAAGAATTAATACCTATCCTTCTGAAACTGTTCCATAAAGTAGAAATGGAAGGAAAACTTCCTAACTCATTTTAAGAGGCCAGCATTACCTTGATCCCAAAACCAGACAAAGACTCTATCAAAAAGGAGAATTACAGACCAATGTCCCTGATGAACATGAATGGAAAATATCTCACCAAAATACTAGCCAATAGGATCCAACAGTACATTAAAAGGATTATTCACCACGACCAAGTGGGATTTATTCCTGGGCTGCAAGTTTGGTTCAACATCCACAAATCAAGCAATGTGATACATTAATAAAAGAAAGAACAAGAACCATATGCAGAAAAAGCATTTGACAAAGTACAGCATCCTTTCTTGATTAAAACTATTCACAGTGTAGGCTGTTGGTGGGAATGCAAGCTGGTGCAGCCACTCTGGAAAACAGTATGGAGGTTCCTCAAAAAGTTGAAAATAGAGCTACCCTATGACCCAGCAATTGCACTACTGGGTATTTACCCCAAAGATACAAACGTAGGGACCCAAAGGGGTACATGCACCCCGATGTTTATAGCAGCAATGTCCACAATAGCCAAACTGTGGAAAGAGCCAAGATGTCCATCGACAGATGAATGGATAAAGAAGATGTGGTATATATATATACAATGGATATTATGCAGCCATCAAAACGAATGAAATCTTGCCATTTGCAGCGACGTGGATGGAACTGGAGGGTGTTATGCTGAGCGAAATAAGTCAATCAGAGAAAGACATGTATCATATGACCTCGCTGATATGAGGAATTCTTAATCTCAGGAAACAAACTGAGGGTTGCTGGAGTGGTGGGGGGTGGGAGGGATGGGGTGGCTGGGTGATAGACATTGGGGAGGGTATGTGCTATGGTGAGCGCTGTGAATTGTGCAAGATTGTTGAATCACAGATTTATACCTCTGAAACAAATAATATATTATATGTTAAAAAAAAAAAAAGAAGAAGATAGCAGGAGGGGAAGAATGAAGGTGGGGAAATCGGAGGGGGAGACGAACCATGAGAGACGATGGACTCTGAAAAACAAACTGAGGGTTCTAGAGGGGAGGGGGTCGGAGAATGGGTTAGCCTGGTGATGGGTATTAAAGAGGGCACATTCTGGATGGAGCACTGGGTGTTATACACAAACAATGAATCATGGAACACTACATCAAAAACTAATGATGTATGGTGATTAACATAACATAATAATAATAAAAAAAAACTATTCACAATGTAGGGATAGAGGGTACATACCTCAATATTATAAAAGCCACTTATGAAAAACCCACAGCAAATATCATTCTCAATGGGGAAAAACTGAGAGCTTTTCCCATAAGGTCAGGAACATGGCAGGGATGTCCACTACCACCACTGCTATTCAACATAGTACTAGAAGTCCTAGCCACAGCAATCAGACAACAAAAAGAAATAAAAGACATCTGAATCGGCAAAGAACAAGTCAAACTCTCACTCTTTGCAAATGATATGATACTTTACGTGGAAAACCCAAAAGACTCCACCCCAAAATTGCTAGAACTCATACAGGAATTCCGTAAAGTGGCAGGATATAAAATCAATGCACAGAAATCAGTTGCATTTCTATACACCAACAACAAGACAGAAGAAAGAGAAATTAAGGAGTCAATCTCATTTACAATTGCACCCAAAACCATAAGATACTTAGGAATAAATCTAACCAAAGTGGCAAAGAATCTGTACTCAGAAAACTATAAAATACTCATGAAAGAAATTGAGGAAGACACAAAGAAATGGAAAAAGATTCCATGCTCATAGATTGGAAGAACAAATGTTGCGAAAATGTCTATGCTACCTAGAGCAATCTACACATTTAATGCAATCCCTATCAAAATACCATCAACTTTTTTCAAAGAAAAGGAACAAATAATCCATAAAATTTGTGTGGAACCAGAAAAGAACCCGAATAGCCAGAGGAATGTTGAAAAAGAAAAGCAAAGCTGGTGGCATCACAATTCCGGACTTCAAGCTCTATTACAAAGGTGTCATCATCAAGACAGTATGGTACTGGCACAAAAACAGACACATAGATCAGTGGAACAGAAGAGAGAGCCTAGAAATGGACCCTCAACTCTATGGTCAAATAATCTTCGACAAAGCGGGAAAGAATGTCCAATGGAAAACAGACAGTCTCTTCAACAAATGGTGTTGGGAAAATTGGACAGCCACATGCAGAAGAATGAAACTGGACCCTTTCCTTACACTACACACAAAAATAGACTCAAAATGGATGAAAGACCTAAATGTGAGACAGGAATCCATCAAAATCCTTGAGGAGAACACAGGCAGCAACCTCTTCGACCTCAGCTGCAGCAACTTCTTCCTAGAAACATCGCCAAAGGCAAGGGAAGCAAGGGCAAAGATGAATTATTGGGACTTCATCAAGATAAAAAGCTTTTGCACAGCAAAGGAAACAGTCAACAAACCAAAAGACAACTGACAGAATGGGAGAAGAGATTTGCAAATGACATATCAGATAAAGGGCCAGTATCCAAATCTATAAAGAACTTATCCAACTCAACACCCAAAGAACAAAGAATCCAATCAAGAAATGGGCAGAAGACACGAACAGACATTTTTCCAAAGAAGACATCCAAATGGCCAACAGACACATGTAAAAGTGCTCAACATCACTCAGCATCAGGGAAATCCAAATCAAAACCTCAATGAGATACCACCTCACAGCAGTCAGAATGGCTAAAATCAACAAGTCAGGAAATGACAGATGTTGGCGAGGATGCGGAGAAAGGGGAACCCTCCTACGCTGTTGGTGGGAATGCAAGCTGGTGCAGCCACTCTGGAAAAACAGTATGGAGGTTCCTCAGAAAATTGAAAATATAGCTACCCTACGACCCAGCAATTGCACTACTGGATATTTACCCCAAAGATTTAAATGTAGTGATCTGAAGGGGCACGTGCACCCCAATGTTTATAGCAGCAATGTCCACAATAGCCAAACTATGGAAAGAGCCATGATGTCCATCAACAGATGAATGGATAAAGAGGAAATGGTGTATATATATATAGAATGGAATATTATGCAGCCATCAAAAAAATGAAATCTTGCCATTTGCAACAATGTGGTTGGAACTAGAGGGTGTTATGCTAAGCGAAATAAGTCAATCAGAGAAAGACAATTAGCATACGATCTCACTGATATGAGGAATTTGAGAAACAAGACAGTGGATCATATGGGAAGGGAGGGAAAAATGAAACAAGATGAAACCAGAGAGGGAGACAAACCATAAGAGAATCTTAATCTCAGGAAACAAACTGAGGGTTGCTGGAGTGGAGGGGGGTGGGAGGGATGGGGTGGCTGGGTGATGGGCACTGGGGAGGGTATGTGCTATGATGAATGCTGTGAATTGTGTAAGACTGATGAATCACAGACCTGTACCCCTGAAACAAATCATACATTATATGTTAATAAAAAATAAAATAAATTACATATATATAATTATTTTATATTTGATTTTTGTTGAAACACTTACCTGAAAAAGGTGGAAGCAGACTACTTAAATATGGAACTTTCATCTTCTTTTTTAAACTCAGTAGAAAGGGAGTCAGAAAACATATTAACTTTAGGTATCCTATCCCTCTTCTGATTTCTTTTTTCTTCTCAAAGTGTTTTTGAATAATCTTTTTCTGAAGATATAATCTTTGCTGTAGTCTCTGGTAGGTACAAATATCAAGATGATCTTGATTACATTTTACAGCATTAGTAAGCCAATAGGCTGTTTCAAATATAAAAACATTTTCATACTGTTGAACTTGTGTGGTACTGAATGTTAATTTTAGCATAATGTTTTCAGCATATTTCATAAAAACAGCTTTTTCTTCAGGGCCATTGGGGTTATATGTTGGATCTTCATTCATGTCTTCATCATAGATTCCATTAAAGTCTGGATCCTTCGTAATATCAATCAGACCTTAACAGTAAAAGAAAAAAAAATGTAGACAGTGAAAACATCATACTTGGCTTCTGTATAAATAGAGGAGATTGAACACCGGGTTTCATCTTGAAATCCTACTAAAGTGACAATAAAGGGATAATGAGATGCTAAAAAATTTGTTAAAGATGAAAAGCACGTGGATGAGTGGTAACCATGCAGAGTAAAGGAAGATGAAAGCTTGTAGAATTAGAATAGATTTCCATTCCCTTTGGAGGCAAGAAACACATGTAAGTCCCATATTTAATCAGGGTAACTATGGAAGAACAAGAAAATGTGATCTCCCTTTAAGCAGGGATTCAGTTTTTCACTTGGCTAAAAGTATAATTTGCTTTTTCAAGCCTTCTATTACACATTTCTTGTTTTTGCTGATATCAGAAGCTAAACATATACAATAGAGAACTTTCCTGCTAACTAATCGTGATGAAATAAATAAGAATTAAAACTTGATTTTACTCTAAGTGACAAATTTCCTGTTACATTTTCTTCCTATTTATGATGAAATTAAGGACTTCCTTGTCAAATTGTCTTCTTAAGGACAGTTACACTTATGTTACCCTTAATCTAAGCTTGAGAAAACTGCATAGAATCATAAAATATGTATTGATAGAAAATGTGGAGTCTGTAACATATGTGCCTTAAAAGTGCAAATGATAGATCAATGTGCCTCCCTTTCTTTTTCCTTTTTGTCCTTCCTCAAATCTATTAAAAAAAAACAATAAAAGCCAGAATACACTTGGATTTTTAAATGGTCACTATGATTCACTTCCCTTTTGCAAAAGTTAAATTAAGAAATTAAAGTATTTCTGAAAAGTATTAAAGTATTTCTAAAAGAATCTGAACATAAGCCATAGTATTTGCTGACATCTCTAAAACTTTGGAGCCTGAGGTGGCTGGAGCCAATAGGCAGCAAGTCAATTCTTCTCACCATAGAAAGGCAGGAAATTGGAAGGACGTGGAACCTCTCTGACCGACAGGTCCTAGTGTTAGGTCCTCCAACAAGGGGAGGAGAGGGAGGAGGAGGAGGCTTAGAAATTGGAAGCACGTGGAACCTCTGAGGACCGGTCCTAGCGTTAGAATTACAAAAAAAAAAGAAAAGGAGGGGGAGGAGCAGAAAAGATTGGTTCAAAGTCTGATTAAGGTGCAGTGAAACCCCCAGATCGCCTTCCCCAGAGAGCACAACACCTCCCCTTCTTTTCTAAAAGGTTTGAGCAGCTGAGCTGAAAACCGGGAACAGTGAGAGTCTGCGCGCTGAAGAGAGATCCAAAGCCCCTTCCCCCTCCTCTGGCCCAGGACTTGCCCTCCAAACAGGCAGGAGACTGCAGGAAACAGATCGATCAAAGAGGAAAGACCTACAGATAGAGCATTTAGGGAGAGGCTTCCCAGTGAAAGGACAAGGTTTCTTTCTGATCCCACTACAGTGCAGTGTACCAGTGAGCAAGCCCTGTTCCTGCCGCACTCCTAAATGAGAACAAACTGCGAATATCTCCACACAGGTGAGGAGAACCTCTCAGGTGAAACAACAGGGACTTGAATTTGGGCGGAGACGAGAAGGGGGAAGAAGAGGAAGGGGGAGGAGGAAAGGCGGGAAGGGAGGGGAGGGAAGGGGAGGCGAGGGGTGGAGGAGGCAGCGGGGCGGGGCAGAGTGGCGGAGGGCTGAGAATGGGGGAAAGGATTTTGGAAAGCCATAACCGAAAGTGCCTAGAAAAGAATCAGCCAGTTTAGATAGAAAGAGGAGACTGAAGGTGTGGAGAGAAACATCTCTAAGGGAAAAAATGGAATTGCTGCACCACCTGATATTTGACTTTACTGAGAGGAGTTGGAAATGGAATTGGAAAACTTAGCTAATTTTTTTAAATGACACAGTTCATGTCCCCAAAAATAAAGTTATTAAAGAAAGGAAATGTGATCCCAACACGTAATGCAAATCATATGTACAAAGTCATAATAAAGTAAAAAAACGAGAAAGGATTTAATAAAAAAAACTGGATATAACTAAATTTGGAGGATGAAGAAGAGGAAACACAAGACTCCATTGTTTTAAACCTCTATGTTAATTTCTTTTAGTCTTAATCTCCTGCCCTGCTTTTGCTCCTGAACTCGATTCTTTCTCAATGCCTAATACATATCTTTATCTGAAGGTCACAGAAACACTCCTAAACTAAATTCATCCTTCCTCTCCCCCACATCTTTCTTTCTTTCATGGTTAATGCTATTTTTCTATCAGTTCCTCAAACTAGAAACTCTAGAGTCTCCTTCAATTCCTTTTCTCTCACACTTTGTTATTAACTGCTTAATTTCCACATGTATTGAAAGTTTACATTGTGTCAAGCACAGTATGAGGTGCTGAGGAATTTAAAGAAGAAAAAGACCTACTTTTCTCTGCTCTTGAGGAGGAGCTTAAGGGCTAATAAGGGAGACAGATGAAATCAGTAATTTCAATACAAAAATGATACAGTGTGCATAGAAGAGCGGAGGCTGTATCTGAATCAAGTCCTGAGAAATGAGTAGCAATAACCTGGGGAAGAATGTGGAAGAGTGAGGTGAAGTGGCAGGGAGAAGCCATTACAGATAAAGGACAGGGAATGAGCAGAGGCATGAAGAAAAACAACAAAAATCATTTCACTTTACCAGTTGTGAATTTTATAGATAGATAGATAGATGATAGATAGATATAGATATATATGTATGTATTTTAACTAAAAATCATCCCCTCCACATTTTTCTATCACAAGAATATGTTTTCCTTCTTTCCCCTCATCCCACAAACCTAATGTAATAAATCAAAGAATCCAAGAATTACTCAGATCAAGAAACCCTCCATAATTAAAATCTCCTACATGGGACGCCTGGGTGGCTCAGTCATTAAGCATCTGCCTTCGGCTCAGGTTATGATCCCAGGGTCCTGGGATCGAGCCCCGCATCGGGCTCCCTGCTCCCCAGGAAGCCTGCTTCTCCCTCTCCCACTCCCCCTGCTTGTGTTCCTTCTCTCGCTGTGTCTCTCTTGGTCAAATAAATAAAATCTTAAAATAAATAAATTAATTAATTAAATAAAATCCCCTACAGAAAACTGGATAATATGACCAGATTTTGGTGTGCTCTGTTCTTTACAGCTGTTGCTACTGTTTTTTAAAAAAGTGGTGTTCGTTGGTCATTTTGTAAATTGCAAATCGGAGAGGTAAAGAAAGTTTAATATGGCCAGACTGATTCTCAGCTGTCTGCCCTCCTAGAAAAAGAGTTGGCCTCCTGCAAAGTTCCTTGGACATCCACATTAGCACAATGTTTAAGGCAATGACTTAGTCAGTTGCAAGGCTTGAACCCAGTCTCCCAGTCATGGCAGTGCCATTTCTCCAAATATGAGTGATGATCTAGAAATTATTGCTGTTAGCTTGTCATCATATAGCTACAAATACAAGGCTTGGATCCCAGTTCTCTGATCAAGTCAGTGGAGGAGTGGTATTCCTTCTCTACCTCAAACACTGAGGAGGATAGGGCTGGAGCCAAGTTTCCATGAGTCACACTGTATATCAGACACCTTTTGTTCTTTACCTCACTTCCTCCTAGACTGTATTTTTCACTCCAGCTGTTGTTGCATTGACCAGCTTCACAAAGACATAACCTGAATGTGCTTTGCTTCTGATGCACCACACGGTTCTTATTTTTGCCCTGGGACTTCCCTACCACTGCTGTGTTAGACTTTTGATGGAACCCATCCAGTCATTCTGATGCATGAACAAATCTAGAGTGTGAGGGCATTGACCAATAGAGAAGAGGAGCCAGGGGATCCATACTGCCCTCTTCTTCCCTTGGGCTGACAACTCTGAAATGTATTCTATGGGACTCCTCAGAGAGTCCCTACAAAATGGACCTCTATGGCCCAAGGGGTGAAAACTCAGCAGCGCATCCTTGGATTGATGTTCCCTCCTTTTCTATTCACTTTTCCTGTCCCTCACTTCTGTTCCTTGGAGTCATTTCCCATAAACTACCCTGACTTTAGCCCTCATTTCAGGCTCTAATTTGGGGGTAACCTAGGCTAATACACATTGCTCTTGTATCTGGCCTCTGACCTGGTGTTTCCTTGGTCATGCAGCATAAAAGCCTCACAGCCTGAGTCTGGGTTCCTGTCCCCAAGTCCGACACTTGGCCCTGCAAGATTTCACAGTGATGCTTCGAATGTGGTACATGATGGGGAACCCATACCTGTTCCTGCTTCTATGAGTTTCCCCCATACATGTCTTGTGTGTGTTCTGCTTGGTCATTCACTATTGTTTGCACTATACCATTGAAGCATATTTAGTGGTAAATCAGGTGGAAATGAACCACTTTTATCTGAATTGTACATGTAACTGGGGAAAAAATTATCTGAATCTAAAAAGGGCATGTTGTTTCCTTACCAGTCAAATCTCTCAACTCTGGCCTTTGCCTGGCTTGACAAATACCAGGTGGGAATGATGGTTCCGAGTAATCTTTGTAAAAAGGGAAGAAAAGCAAACCCAATTTTTGTCAGGATTTTCAAGTCTCAAACATCATTGGAAACCACTATCAATTCCTGCTGATCCTTAATTTCCATGGAGCTCAAATCTCCTGCCATCATCTCGGTCAGGAAGGGCAAACCATGCAGCTTAGTTTTCCAGATACATTTTGGCCAATTTGATTAAAGAGAGACATCATCTGGCTTGTGCAGTGTTTCCTGCTGTCTTCCAATGATCAGCCAATGGATCACTCGACAACTTCCAGGATAGAAGAGTCATCATCTACCAAAAGGACATCTTAATTTAGCTATATTTTATTTATATTACCTGAGCTAGCCTTGGAGGTCCTAAACTACCAGTAATGATAGTACTTCTGGGCAAACACTAACATGTTTTTAAGACTCTGGCTGTGCCATATTCTCTTCAATAATGCATCTACATAATGCCACAATGTTAGTGTCCTTTAAGAGGGAACTGTCAAGGGAACACAGAAATGAATGGAATTCACTAGATATTACTGGCAATACTTTGCATTTCTTCAACCTTATCACCTCAAGGACCTGGACAACAAGAAAGGATTTGTTAGTTCCAGTTCCAGCTATAATCTTTTAGAAGCTACTGACCCTCCAATCCTATGGTGCTCTGCACTTAGCCAGGTGGCATTAGCTTTTACTCCATCAACATCACAGATCGAGTAATTCTCTCCCAGAGGAGAATTTCTGCCTTATACTCACTACACTCGGGGCCTGTTCTCAACAGAAGTTGATTACCCTGCATGCAAATGAGAGCTATTAGCTATCTAAACTACCCTTGAGACACAGAAGTACTGTCTTCAAGAGACTGTACTGCTTGCTGGTACACTAAGGCAACATATCTGAAAACCCAACCCAAAGCAAGTGAATCAGGCTGCTGACTGTCATCAAGCAAATCTTATTCTCAGGTACTTGAACTTCACAGCAGTCCAGCCGCAGATACACTAAATAGTATAGGTAGCAAACACACACTTCTGTGGTTCAGGTCCTAACCAAGATTCAGGAGTGTTCGGTGACGTGTATTACTGAAGGTCGTGGTCGGGAATAACTGCCCAATTGTAGCCATTGTACCTAAACATCACCCTGACTGGACATGTTTGCTGAGGAGCTGCTCCCTCGGTTCACAATTATTAAATCCCTTTGGAACATCCCTGTTAGACTTAATTTCCAACCTGATCAACTGGTAATGGTAGAAATCCCCTCAAGGGGTGTCATTCGGGGCGCCTGAGTGGCTCAGTCGGATAAGCAGCCGACTCTTGATTTCAGCTCAGGTCATGACCGCGGGGTCGTGGGATGGAGCTGGCACGTCAGGCTCCTCATTCAGTGGGGAGTCTGCTTCTCCCTCTGCCTCGCCCCCCACCCCAGGCTCATGCTTCTTCTCTCTCAAATAAATACATAAATCTTTAAAAAAGAGAGGGGTGTAATTCAATTCAATTAATTTAACTCAATTTAACAAATATTAGTTGATGCCTACTTCGTGTCAGGGACTGTCTTAGGCACAAAACATACACGGATAAACAAGGCAGGTAAGGGGCTTTTTTTCATGGAGCTTTTATATAAGCTTACTGCTAACTTGTTCTTTTTTTTTTTTTTTTTTTGCTAACTTGTTCTTAACATCAGGCTTATTTTTGTGTCTTAGCTAGAAATAAAAACTCAGTGAAAATTTGTAAAATGAATAAATCAAACTAGTGCCCTTTATGAACACATATATGTACATTTTGTATGTGTGTGTATAATTTTTGACTTAGCTATCAATGACAGAGAAGGAAAAAAATAAGAAAACAATGAAACAACTCCATGAAACTACCTTACCATATTAACTGTATTAAATATTCAAAAGATCACAATTCTTCCACATCTTATTGAGAAGCTAAGAAACCATGATTTTGTTTTCAAGGTATTTGCTTTAGTAACCAGACTTACATTGACAAACTGAAGTTGTTTTCAGGTAATTTTCTCCCCAGTTACATGTACAATTCAGATAAAAAGTGGTTCATTTCCACCTGATCTACCATTAAGAGGTTCTGTTATTAGTTTTATTTAGCCAGGGGAAATCTGGCTAATTAGGGGAGAATATTAATCCTTTTCATCCTTAGTGAGGTTATGCAGAAACTTATTAAGATTATGTATAAAAAACTGAATAAAAATTGAAAATACTATATATTGAATATCAACCCCCTTAAAGTGCAGCCAATTTACATGCAATACACAAATCAACAGATCTGTTCTCAGAATAGCCAAGAAAGGAAATGTCTGAGTGACATTTCATTCCCGAAGGACAAACTGTCATCCTTTTTTAGTTTCAGGCGAGATTAAAATCTATGTAAAATCTATTGCTGTGCTCCTTCAAGTGAAATTCTAACACATTTTTTACCAGAATTGAGACTTATTTTCAAGCCTGTGCCCACAAACTGTGAAATCTATTTAGAAAATGATTAGATATATTTAATCAATGAAAGCAGTTGGGAACACTGAACCACTCATTTCCCAATTTACTCCCCATTCCACTTGGCCTACTACAAAGGAACTTAGGGGATTTTTTTTTTTTAATAGCTCAATAAAACATTTACATATATTGGGGAGATGCACCAGGATTTAGTGGTATCTGTTGTGAATATACAGGCTTTAGAGAAATATGGCCCTAAGAAGGAAGGAACTTAAAAGTTAGGTGAACCAAGAACAAATACTTATTAAACCAAATGCTACTAAAATACCAAAGCTTAGATTGCTGATGCACATCTATCCTTAACTTCAATTCTCCTATCATTCATTTTTGAGGTTTATAAAATGTAGATGACTAGCCAACCTGGCAGTCATTTCGTTTCCAAGTTTGGAGATTTTTCTCAGTGCACTCGAATTCTACTCTTGGCTCTATTACTGATTTTCCTACTTAGGCTCTGTAAGACAAGGAGTATAAACTGAAAACTCCAACTGAGACAAAGATAAATTACTTTTAAATAATAAGATGGCTTCCAATAAAAATAAAGCATGTTAGATTCTCTTACCTGCAGAACTAAACTCTGCAAAAATATCTTTATATGTTTGAGGCTTTCCATCTGGATCAATGTCCATGATAGTACGCCACAATTCAGAGAATCTGGCGCGTTTCTCTTTGGGCATGTATATTCCATGCCACAGTGCTTTCAGCATGTAGTCAATATTGATCAGAATTTGCCCAATTCTGGTATCATAATAAGCTGGTGGTAATTGACAAGAAGAACTCTGATCATAGTTAGCTTCTAAACTGATTGAGGGAATTTGATTTAAGCAATAAATTCCAACAGCCAACTCCCTTATGATTTGATGGACTTCTCTATAGTCTAAGAGGGCAGTAGGGTCCACAGGAGTCAGCAGGATGGCAGTGGAGAAACCTACATTATTCATTTGAGTCATAATTCCACATGGGAGGTCCAGTTGAGAGCGGACGTCATCTTTGGCAGACAACCAGCTGACTAGGGCAGTAGTTAGCAACTCTTGTACTTCACTCCGGTCATATTTTTCAAAAAAAGCAGAAGCATTTCTCTGTACTGCTAAATTTTCCAGGTAGGTTTCTTCATCTTGAATTTGATCAAGTCTAGGTAATCCTTTTTTGGGTAATCTTAACATTTCTTACTAATTGTAGGTGGCCTTTCTGAAGTTTCTGCAATAAACCATAAAGGAAAAGACAGGCAATGAAATTTGTCATGGTAATGAAGCTGGATTTCTCAAATAAATCTGTAGCTTTATCTGTATTAGGTTGTTTCATGGTCAACCATGATAGTTTTCAATCTTTTTTTAATAACATTTTTAACAATTGAGGTGTAATTGTCATAAACATTAGTTTGAGGTCTACAACACAATGATTAAATATTTGTATATATTTTGAAATGATCACAATAAGTCTAGCTAACATCATCACCATACATAGCTACAAAATTGTTTTTTTGTGATACCTACTTTTAAGATTTGCTCTCTCAGCAACTTTTCAAAATGCAGTGCAGTATTACTAACTATAGTTGCCATGCTATACATTACATCCCCATGACTTATTTTATAACTGGAGGTTTGTACTTTTGACTCCCTTCCAGCTTCCCCAACCCCCCAACCCCCTCCTCTGGCCACCACCAATCTGTTCCCTGTATTTATGAGCTTGTGTGTGTGTGTGTTTTTTTTAACTCTACATATAAGTGAGATCATACAGTATTTGTCTGTCTTATTTCATTTAGCATAATGCCCTAAAGTTCCATCCGTGTAGTTGCAAATAGCAAGATTTCATTCTTGTTTATGGCTGAATATTCCATTGTATACATTTAACCACATTTTCTTTGTCCATTCATCTGTTGATGGATGCTTAGGTTGTTTCCATATCTAAACTATTGTAAATAATGCTGCAATGAAGATGGAGTTGCATATATCTTTTTGAGTTAATGTTTTCATTTTCTTCAGGTAAAATCCCAGACGTGGAACTGCTGGACCGTATGGCAGTTCTATTACGATTTTCAGTCTTAAACTAATTACACCATAAGAAAGTTGAGATTTGAATTAAAACAATTTAAAAAGTGAAATCTTTAAACATTAATCATGTTCTGCTTTTCAAAAGTCAAAAGATACTAAGAAGTATGTCAAAAAGAAATGTTTATAGGGAAGGTACTGTTGCATACCTATTCTTTTTTGTTGGAGAAGCCTTTTTGTATATGTTTATTTTGTTTTTAGTTTTTTTAAAGCAAGAAAATAAAGACCTGCTTAAAAGAAAAGGAGCCTATTTAACTTTCTGTTTCTATGTAACTAAATGCCTTTCTGTTCTTGGAATAAAAATGATCATAACCACTATTTTTTGGGCGTCTACTATTTGCCCAGCTCTTTATACATAATATTTTACTTATTTCATTTAATTGGCGCCTCTCATACAGTGATTCTTAACATTTGCCCTGCATCGAAATCACCTAGAGCTTGTTAAAACACTGATGGACCCTGCTTAAGAGTTTCTGATTCAGTCTGTTGGGGTGAGCTGGGTAATTTGCATTTCTGAAAAGTTAGAGGTGATGCTGATGCTGCTAGTTCGGACAGGACACTTGAAGAAGCCAACTCTTCGAGGTAGGAGTTGGTATCCCCACTGTGTAGACGCAGAGATGGAGACTAGGAAGGTTACAGAACGTGCCTATGGTTTCACACCTAAAGAATCGGAACCAACCCAGGTCTGGTCCAAGACCTACGCCCACATGGACACGAAAGAGGGGAAAGGACAGGGAAGGGAAGAAACCTACTTTGGAATGATTGTTTTCTTGTCCAGGAGAAGGAAGCTGCGTCCACTCTGGTCCCCAGAATATTCGTGGGAACCGGGGACAGCCGTCGCCCTGAATGGCTTCTCACCTTCAGGAGCCTCTGGTGGGCAAGGTCAAGGGGGAGCCTCTGCAGGTAGGATCTGAGAGGGACTCTCCTGCAGGGACCGCCGGGGAAGGCCCGCTCGCCCCGCGCGATTGCGCGGCCCCCCTGGGAGCCCTCCGCCTCTGGCCGGAACCCGCACGCGCGGAAGCCCTGGGTCCTCGGGCGAGGACAGCTCTGCCGCGCCGCAAGGGGGCGCCCCTGTGCGCCCGCGGGCAGTGCTTCCGGCCGGCGTGGCGCTCGCTTGGCCCTGCTGAATTTTCCGAGAGGTCTCCCAGCCCCTCCCGGAGCTCCCCTCAATCCCGCCTCATGCTCTGAGCACTGTGCTTCCCCATCACTTTTCACTTTCACGACTTTCCTCTACGAAAACGCAAATCCAGAGTGGCAGAGGCGAAGGCGCCATGTTCCTGAGTTGGAATCCCACCTGCATCATTATTCTTCCACTCAGCAAATATTTATCGAACGCTTATTATGAGCCAAGCACTGTGTCCCGGAACTTGGAGACCTTGGAGAACAGGACAGACACATTAGCTCAAGGTGCTTATAGTTACACAGATAGTCATACAATTATATTTAAACAGGGTGATAAATATGAGATGTAATGACAGCGCACGAAAGAAATCAAACGGAGACCAGGGGCTGGGAAAGGCTGCCCGGAGGAAGTGATACTTTAAACTGAGCCTGGAAGATGACAAAGGGCTATGCAAGCAGAGTTGGAGAAATAGCTTTCCAGGGATAGGCAACAACAGGTGATGAAGAATCCAGTTGAGAAGGAAGTTGAACTTTTTGAGAAACCAAACAAAACCTTGCCTAAAGAACTAGAAAGACGATGGGCACAAAATTAGGCCATAGAGGCAGGTGAGGGCCTAATCACCCGGGTTGCTGAGTTAATGATTTTGAACTTTATTCTAAAGGTTTGGGCTAGGTTGGTGGCAGTAGATGCTAGGTACAGGCTAGAGTGTGTGGCAGTGGAGATGCAGGGCTGTGGATGGATCTGAGAAATAATGAGGTGGCAACATTGAATGTGGGTGGTGTTTAAAAAAGAAAGTGGTTAGGGGCGCCTGGGTGGCTCAGTCGTTAAGCGTCTGCCTTCGGCTCAGGTCATGATCCCAGGGTCCTGGGATCGAGCCCCGCATCAGGCTCCCTGCTCAGCGGGAAGCCTGCTTCTCCCTCTCCCACTCCCCCTGCTTGTGTTCCCTCTCTCACTGTATCTCTCTCTGTCAAATAAATAAATCTTTAAAAAAATAAAAAATAAAAAAATAAAAGAATCAAAGTATGTCCATGTCCAGAAAGGGTGTCATTCCTAATTGGGGATAGACCCCAGTGACCTTGGTATGGTTGTCACAGCTGACTAATGTGGGTGGATGTCAGGCCAGAGTGGAGTTGAGACATAAAGGTGCAGAGGGTGAGTGTGGATGGGAGGCAAGAGATGATAAGCAGAGGAAGATACAGAACCAGGTATGTGCATTCTAAATTGGTTAGACCAGAACACTAAATGATGATAGGAAGGATCCTACAAAGAGGCTGAAGATACAGGAGAGAGGAGTCTAAGATTCCTATAAGGCAAGAAGGGTTGGGATACAGAGAACAGGTGGAGACACAGCCTTTTGACAGTTGTTGGAGGGTGCCTGGGTGGCTCAGTCGTTAACGTCTGCCTTTGGCTCAGGGCATGATCCCAGGGTCCTGGGATCGAGGCCCACGTCGGGCTCCCAGCTCGGCGGGGAAGCCTGCTTCTCCCTCTCCCACTCCCCCTGCTTGTGTTCCTCCTCTCGCTGTGTCTCTCTGTCAAATAAATAAATAAAATCTTAAAAAAACAAACAAAAAAAAGAAGTTCTGGTGTTGGAAAGTGTAGGCATTTCTTGTCCTGATGACTGATTCTCTGTGAAAAGCCCAGGTCATGAGCTGAGAATGAGGCAAGGAGAGGAGGCTAGAGATTTTGGGGACAGGAGAACGCTTAAAATCATCAGAAGCTCTGAGTGGGAAAATTAGCTGCCTAAAGAGATGTAACAGAAGTAACAAGTGTTGCTCAGGAGTGTGAACCTCAAGCAAACTGTTTAGCTTCTCTAAACCGTAGTTCTCTCATCTGTCAAACAGCCCTGTTTCAGCCAGGCTCCCAACAACAAGAAACTGAGTTATTTCTGCGTGTAGCTACCAAGAGAAGGGTCGGTAAAACCTGCTTTCCTCTTTTAGTGTTGGCGGTGGGACATTACCATGTAAGAGCTCAAAGTAATGTTAGTATCACAGCTTCAAACATCCAAGTTGTTCTTTCAAGTATTATCTCTTTTTCTCCAGGGTTAATTTGACTAAATGGGTTATATTGAGTTATATAGCTAAGTAAAAATTCATGTAATGAACCTTAATACCACATTATATAATAATAGAGCAGCAGAGTGTTTTATTTTTACATAATCATTATTCAGTAAATATTGTTACATTGTGAAGAATTATGTTTTAATCTCCTTTTCAATAGAAAGGTTTTCTAAGGAAATGACTTGGAGCCTTTCACATTTATCAGATGCCTTTTCATTACTCTTTTCCATTTTTGCAATTCTGGATCCAAACTGCATGGCCCGTTTTGGCAGAAGAGCAGAGGTTGTTAAGCCAAGTTCCAATGCTGCAAGACGCAAAATTAGTTTTTCACCAATTCCACGGGGGAAAGTCAGGTTTGCCTTTTCCCAAACCGGTAGGGAATTTAGAAAGGAGACGACATTTTCATCCAGGAAAGGAAATCTAAAATAAATAGATAAATATAACCACTATAAAAAAAAATAAAACCAATGTGTTATGATTATTTCTTTTACATTTTATTCAATGTTAAAATTTATAGCATCAAATTAATTTTTGATGGCACTGTTTTTCTCAATTAAAAATATTCTGGTTATTTACACAATTTTACAGCTAAAATTTAATCACATAGGCAAATATTTCATATGACTAATTTTAATAATATGCTACAAAATAAATAAATTTTGCCTCAAAAAATAAATAAATTAGGCCTACGGTTAGAAATAATCTCAAATTGTTTCACAAGGTTTCTTTGGGGATGCCTTGGAAAACGAGTACAGTTTGTTTTTTTTTTAAGGTTCTATTTATTTCTTTGAGAGAGAGCCCGAATGGGGGGCAGAGTGGGGGAGTGGGGATGGAGAAAGACAAGCTGACTCCCCTCTCAGCAGGGAGCCCGATGTGGGATGCGATCCCAGGACCCTGGGATCATGACCTGAGCTAAAGGCAGACGCTTAACTGACTGAGCCACCCAGTGCCCCACAAGTACAGTCTTGACTCAATTATTCAATCTGTGTGCTCTTTATCATGTCAAAAGTAAATGAACTTTAGAGGTATGAAATCAATACAGAAGGGCTCTATAATCCTGAACTTGTGAAACATTTACTTATGGTAAAATTTTATGGTTATCAAAATTGTTTAGGGGCGCCTGGGTGGCTTAGTCAGTTGAGTGTCTGACTCTTGGTTTCAGCTCAGGTCACGCTCTCCCAGTCAGGAGACAGAGCCCCAGTGGGGCTCTGCACTCAGCAGGGAGTCTGCTTCCCCTCTCCCTCTGCCCTTCCCCCTGTTCGCACTCCTGCATACTCTCTCTCTCTGAAATAAATAAATCTTTAAAAAAAAAAATTGGCGTGCCTGGGTGGCACAGTCCGTTAAGTGTCTGATTCTTGGTTTCAGCTCAGGTCATGATTTCATGGTCAGTTGTGGGATTGAGCCCCGCATCAGGCTCCGTGAGCGGGGAGTCTGCTTGAGGCTTCTCTCCCTCCCTCTTCCCCTCCCCCCCGTGTGTGCCTGTGTGGGTGCGCGCACACTCTCTCTGAAATAAATAAATCTTTAAAAAAAAATTGTTTGATTACCTTTAAGCCATTTAAATGGAGGCAAATGGTATTAACAGAACAAAGTACTGGATTTAAAAAAAATAACTTTCTGCCCTTTGGCTTCCCTAATTTCCTACAAAATTCTGGGTTTTGTTTAAAATACTTTAAAACTCTCCCTCCAATTCTTTAAATGCAGTACTGTTACAGTAGTGTTTCTGTTTTATTACATTTTATTCTAGCTCATGTAGAGAGACTGGAAAGGGTAAAGGCATTCGTTATGTGGAATATTTTGTAAAAATGAATTAATTACAAAAACAAATTTATATATAAGATAATCTAATCAATTGAGCACTGCTAATATGTATGCTAAAATACATAATAAATTGATATTGGATCTAGCCACTATCGTGGTATTTGTTAAATCACAATTCTGTATCCGCTGTTTGAAACATTCTTCATATGCACTTTTACATAAGGGTATCACATGGGGCCTTTAGAATTAACTGCTTTTACTAAATAAAATAAATTCCCTTTTCTCTGACCTACCTGAAATAAAAGACTGAATTTCTCTCTCTCTCTATCAAATACATACACCCTTCAAAAGGAAAACATTTTATAGTTTTTACATTGTGGTATGTAATATATGTAAATTATGTATATTCTATATTTAGTAGATATAGAACTTCTATATTTTCTATATGTACTGAAAAGCTGAAACAGTGAAGTGTTAGAGTAGTTGTGTTATGATGTCCCAATTCTCACAAAGCTTATTTGGACTCCCTATTCTCACATGCTTGTACCCTTGTAATAAACTACCACTTAATAAATTAACCTAGTTGAACAAACTTCTGCTTTTTATAACTGAATAAAACATCTTTCTTTATCCTCAGTAATTTAAAAAGTGGTTTTCAAGCATTTGTTTATTACCATCAGAAATATGTTGTAGGTAAAAATAAACCCCTGAATTAAAAGAGAATATACACATGAAAGTGCCTTGATCTCTTTGAAAGTTAGGTTATCTGCAACATATGACCAAATTGAGTTCAAAAAACATAGCAGAGGGGAATCCAGTTCTGGAACCACCACTGACATCAGTATGGATCTCTACATACAGAAATGTCCACAGCGACAAAGCCGGTACTCTCTCACTGGAGAGGAAAGCATGGGAGTAGGGCCTATGCTCTTACTGGGAGGAAAGCCAACATTTGAAACAAAACCCAACCCTTTAAATACCTTCTCTCAGCATTCCATTACCTCAGTTTTACAGTCTTTTCCACTGTACTACGGAAAACAATCACGCCATTGTATTATCTTTGAAAATTACCAAAAAGACATCGCTTAGAATATGAGTTCTGGAAAACAAGTGCTCCCCTGATCCCTCCCCAGCTTCCCCTCTGATGGACGGTGTTTGTAATATAAGGCCAAGATAGTATTGTTGCTACTGTTACTCATTTCAACAGTCTCCAGAGAAAAAGAACTGAAAAATCTCCTTTTACAGTCTAGTGTTTCTACAAAATTACCCACAGCACTTACGTAAGTAGAATTACCTTGCTTCTTTTCCGTGATCACCGATAACTCTGTCATCACGACCAAGGTTTCTAGAAGATATTCGTCCCAGTTCCATCTCAATTTCCTTATTTAATCCTTCCATTCCGTGTGTCTGAAAGCGGACACGATGGCGAGAATAACCTGCAAGTTGCTCATCAGCACCAATTCCAGTAAGAACTACCTGTAACAGTTTAAAGAAATCCATACTTCCAACATAAGATAAAGAAAATGACTAAAATAAAAGCAAAGCTTAAAAAGTTACCATCTCAAAAATAACATTTTCTGACAAAAACACAAGGATAGTCATAAAATAGTAAAAATATGCCCAATTTTTGTCTTATACATCGCACTGTGGGTTAAATGCAATTAAAATATGCTCTATTCTTGCAATATAAATGCTAATAGCTTTAAAGGGTCAAAATGAGGGCTCAGAAATTCTGAGTACAGTGTGTCTGCCGTGCCATACCTTTGCACTGCTCTGATAGGATTTCACTTCATCCTGGGTCACTAACCAACCAATTCCTCTAGAAGCAAACCAGACTGCACAGCCAATGCTATCATCCAACACTGTATCCAAGGGCTGAACCAAGTGGCATATTCGAGTTCTTCTTAATTCTTGCAGTTCCTCCAGAGAAACATTAATTTCAACGAAATTCCAAATCCGGGAAGGGTTAGCAGCTTGTAGTTCCTTTAGTCCCATTCTGCCTGTGATACGATCTGGTACACTGAATTGTTTATCAGGACCATCATCATCACCAGCAGCAGCATTATTTTTAGAGAATTCTTCAGAAGGTATTTCACAATGACTTTTCTGTTTTTTCCTCTTTGTGTTAAAACCAGTTAATAGGGTCTTTTCTTTAGTCATGAAAGCCACATTAAGAAGATCAATTGGTTCATCTAAAGGTATATGGCGGTCAGCAAGGGCTGCAATAACCATGGAATCGATACCCCCAGAAAACAGGATTGCAACGTTTGCTTTCCTATCACAAATTTTCAAAGCCTCACTTGGTGTCAGGTTTTCATCCCTAGGTAAACACAAGACACGTCTCCTCACTGCGATACTCAGGACATCAATGAATTGCTGAACTACTTCCTCTGTGTGTCCATCAGTAAGAAAGACCTGAAGTGTTTCCCTTGTAGGAGGGACACTAGCGGTGTTACTGCAAGGAATCTCAAGGGGAGCTTGTGGTAACGTCATATTTAAAGGAACAACAGGTTCTTTAAGATACAGTTTGGCTTCATTTGCTACCACTGATACAAATGCAGGCAAGTTTGCTGAAATCTGAATCAGGCTATTAACACATTCTTTGATAACATTCTCCCCAGAAACAGATTTCCAAGGGTACAATTTTAAAACCACAGATTTGGAAAGGGAAGCAGACTTGAGATCAATTCTGAAAATTCCAGATGCTGGAACTTCTTGCCACTGACTGTCCACTCCGGAGGTCTGAACGCCAACTGAAGAGACGCAGAAACTCTTGCCCAAATTACTAAAATGCCAAAGCAGGCTACGGCGACCAAAAAAATCTCTACCAAACCATAGATGATGACTGGACGCTTGGTAATATATAAAAGACCAGGGACCTCGGACTTCTGAGAAGAGTGACAAAATATCAGCTTCATTCTTACAAGAGGAAAGGTAATTAAACATTATTTGAGTATCATTCTCTTCAGCTTCGACCTTTATGCCACTAAAGACTTCTCCATTCCACAGGAACACATCACCCCTTTCATCTTCCACAGGCTGGGCAGTCAAAACACCTCTTAAGTGAAGGACATGACCAGAAAATAAACACTGGTAGCTAACACTAGACTTTAACAACTGTTTACTACTATTGGGTCCCCGTCGGTTAAGATTATACAGTAAATCCTCTTTCAAATCTTTGCTGAAATGCTCAACAGAAAAGCTTACAGAACAACAAATGCCACACATTGTTGTGTGAAATCAAGTTGACTATTTCTTGATTTTGGTCTTCTCTGAGTTTTCTATTTCTTGGTATTCTTTTTTCAGTTCATCCAGTATATCTGTGGGGGAGGGGAGAAGAAATACTAAGTAAAATGAAAATTCTTAGACCTTTCCCTGGTAATTCATACAGCAACATAGGCTATTTACCAAGACCAAACCACCTGAGTATATGCACTGTGTTACAACAGGCTTCTAATGACAAATGTTTACCTTTTAGGAAAATAATTTCTGTTTATCAAATGCTTATTTTGGCCCAGGCACTGGGCTATGGGCTAGCCCCTCTTGTTTAAATCCCAAAAAACTTTGGAGGCTCAAAGTTATTCACTCAAAGTCACAAAGGGAGAAAGTGGTAGAGCAGTTCTCACACCTAGACCTGCCAAAAATTCTAAAGCACACATTAATAATTATGGCTCTCTAACACAACTTATATATTTTTATTTTATTTTATTTTTACTGTAGACTCACCTTTGGAAGGCTACCTTGAAGAAAACCCAAACCACAGCATTAATTTTACTTGATATACCACCATACAAGCTTCAGATATATATTTAAACATTCAGAAATAGACAGTATAATTTAGGCACTACCATGAGTTTCTACAGGAAGCCTAGAAAAGACTTTTCATGCATTTCTATATAATATACCAAAAAAAAAAAAAAAAACCCAAAAAACTTACTTTTGCTTTCAGAAAGCATTTCTGTTCGGTCTGCAAGAAAGAATATGTTGCTGTTCTGTTGCTGCCTATATACTTTCTGCAAAACATAATTTAGGCTAATATCAGGATTTGATCTAAAAAGTATATGTCAAAACTCTGAACTCTTTTATTGTATATTCTTGAACTTCAATAACATATATTCAGAACAATACCTTAGCAAATACAGGTAAACAAAAGTCACCCATTATCTTACCATCTAGAAACTGCTACCATTAACACTGAGGTGAAAAGTATTTTCTCTGCATATATCAACTATCAGTTTCCTTGAACATTACAGGTTATTTGATAAGTCCTCAAGTTTTAGACATTTAAGATATTACCAACTTTATAAATCAATGTTGCAATGAAGTTCTTTGTAAATAAATCTTTGTTCACTCCCATGACTCATAAATATTAATTCCTATAAATGGAACTGGGTCAAAGTGCTACATAGTTTTAAGGCTTTGATACATTCTGCCAACTTGCCCTCTAGAAAGTTTGTGTCAGTTGTGCCTTAAATTCTAAAATTCCAAAAGGGACAATATCAGAAATGTTTAACCAACCTGTTACTTATCAAATGCTTTAAAGGGCTCAAAATCATTTCTTCCTGAACTTTAAAATGTAATTTTTGACAGTATAAGTACACATAAAGCAGTAGCTTGTTTATGAATACATTAATGCACATGGCATTAAATTTGGACGATTTGTGTAAAAAAATTTGGGGGGGGAAGCAATTTATCCTTTTTGTTTTTTCAACAATTATCCACATTCACTTTAAGGCAGAGTTTCCTTTCTTAATATATTTAAAGGTTATTTATTTCAAAAGAAAACACCAAGTTCAAGTATAAGTCAATACCATTAGTGATTACAGACCCAAGATACCATTGTATAATTAGTATCATTTGGTTCAAAGGTAGTGCAAATTGCATATGATGAGAAAAAAAAAAATTATCAACTATAATTAACATACAGATATCCACTATGTGTATAAAATCTTGGACACTTTTCACTTTTGCAATGGAACTAAAAAAGATGCTGAAGTTTTGCAAATTTTAATGTAAATATAAATCTTATATATAATTCTTTTAACTTTAGTATATAGTTAATAAGATATAATCAAACCTTCCCACATACAATTCAGAATTATCCTAATAACTCACCCTGTTCTTCTTCAGGTTAGAAAGTTCATCCACAACAATTTTTTGTTCTTTAATCTAATGAAATAAAGAAAAACTTCTTAAATCAGAGGCTAGCAAAGTATGCTCGATTGAGGGCCTTTTAAAATTAGAGAGATGGGATAAGGTGCTATAATTTACTGGTTGCCCAAATGGGCAGTCTGTGAATACAAAGATTCTTTTTGAACAGCAGTGTGTGGGGGTGCAGCTGGGGGAAAGTTGGAAGAGGAAACAGTGATTACACTTGACAGGTGTTAAAAAGCCCACTGAACCCAGATAAGGGGTTTGGGGTTAGTAACCAGCATTCATGCAAAGGCCACAGTTACTAAACAAAGTCTGTGCCTTTTATTTAACATAGAAAATATGCACCAAAAGTAGTATCAGTTTTCAATGATTTAAGTTATGTTTTTGTTTTTTAATAGCACGTCATGAAATATCAATGCTTTTCATGATTTATGTACTGAATGGTGTAGCCACACGTTCAGAACAAGTAAGTAGTATAAATGCCCTACCTGGGGCAGTAAGGCGTATTACTTTCCATCTTGGCTTTATTCCTCTTTACGTTTCAAAGAGTAGAATGGTGCTGGCACTGTTGAACTATACCTCACTTTTTATTAGTAGGATAGGGCACAAGGCACAACTAAGTGGAAGTGAAATTTCTAACTCTTTTCAGTAAAGGCAGTTATGGTGTGAACATGATATTGTGTCATCAGTACCTCTAAAAGCAGGATTATAATCTCTGTCCTACCTCACACACCTCAGAGATCTGTCATACATCAGTATAAATGGCTTGCTGTGGTAGTAATTGGAGTGGGCTATATGTGATTTGAAAATTCACTACCCATGGGTGTGTACACTTCTGTCTCTCCAGTCAATGTAGTAATTGGCTAGATTTGAATTGAATTCCAAGACCAAATTTGTATAACCTCCTTCAGATCTGTGTTTGAACAGTGCATCCCCATTCATTTTAGAAATAGCAGGTATACATTTCACTTTACTTTAAACAAGGAAACTGATACAGAGGGATCAGAGACTTGCTTGAGATGTCACTGTTAGTTTGGGACAGAACTAAAGTAAAATCTAGGACATCTAATACTTGAAAGGCTATAACCATTCCCCTCTCCAGTATATTTTGAAAGGTTTTGTCTGTTTATGGCAGTTAAGATGTACATTGCTCCCTCCCCGCCCCCCCCCCCCCCGCCTTTTTGGATAGAACAGTGACAATCAGATACATATTTTAGGATCACTGCTCTGCCTAAAGTGGAGAACAGATTGGAAGAAGGTAAGGATGGATGAAGGAGTGACCGGTTAGGAAACTTATGCAGGGTTCCGGATGGTAGATGAGGATGGCTGGTTTAGGATGGTGTGTGTACACTGTGACAACGGGATTTATCTGAAATGAGCTTCAGAAGTAGAACTGGTAGGTCTTCGTGATGGACGTCAAGGATAGCTCCCAAGTTATTGGCATGGACAAGTGAATGGATGGTGGTGGCATTTTCTGAGTTGGAAAACACCACAATAGATCTGGAGTAGGAGGTACTTCTAACAGTTTAAAAAGAGTAGGGAGAAAAGATCCCAACCAAACTTCTGTCCCACTACCAGCTGGGTCTAATCTTGGGGTAAATTTCATGGTCTCCCTTTAACTCTAGCTACCAAATGCTAAGACTAAAAGGAGCAAAGCAGCAGGGCAAAGCCTAGGCTGGGCCATGTGGCGCGGGGGACCTTCTTCGGAGACGAGCGGAGCCAAGTCCGGACTTTCGCGCCTCGTCCCACACTCACCTTGCTGCTAAGATCCTCCTTGTGTAGTGTCGAGTGGTCTGCAGAGAACAGCCCGGCGCCGTCCTCGGGCCGCGACCCCCTGCTGGGCATCTCCACCGAGCGCGTTGAACTCAAATTGCACCAACCCTCACTTGCGCCCAGTACCTTCCAGTCCTCAGCCACAGCGCGTGCGCGCTCCCCGTGGCCCCACCCTCTCCCTTTCTCTTTCCCGTCAGTCTTACCAATAGCGGCTGCGCATTCACTAGAACGCCTGCGCAATCGGATGTATCTTGGGAGGAGTTGTGCGCGTGCGCAACAGATGCCTAGTGAGCGCGTGATCCTGGTTGTGAAATCAGAGAGGTTTCCGAATGGTCCCCTAGCGGATCCAACGTGGAAACGCTTTTGTGGTCTCCTTACTGCCTGGAATCCAGTGGATTGTGCGTTATATGCGCCCTCCAGTGGTAAATATAAAGAATAGAAGCGGGGTAAAAATATACCACTTAATTATCTAGGCAAGGAAGGATATGAAACTAGCCATTGGTTTAAGAGATACATTGTTGGCAACGGAATTGTACAGACTTGTTAAAAATTTTTGTTAACTTCTTATTAGGGCTAAAAGATAAAATACAGGATGTCCAGTTAAATATAAATTTCAGATAAAAGAATAAATTTTTAATGTAAGTATGTTCCATGCAATATTTACAATATCTCACTCCTATGAGAAAAATTATCCAAACCTTGTAAACAAAGAGATTACTGGGTGTTGTTTTATTCCTTTTCTGGACCTGAATTTCTATTGACTGGGCTATTTTACAATTCTGTAGGAGCAGAGGTTAACTTGTAGATTTTTGTGTGGTAGAGATGCAAATAATTTCTATCTGGTGGGCCAGATAATGCCACAGGTTGTGATTTATTGTTCAGTTTTGTATCTAACTCTGAAATTCTAATGATTTCTTTATTAGTATATACTTAGTTTCTCATAAACTGTTCGGTTTTGACATCTGTTCCTTCATTAATTAATGGATTGAATAGAACTTTGACATAGGTTCATCTTATACTTGTGTGTGAGAGATGTGATTTTGTGTATGCAATCCTGCCCTATACTTCAGCATAGGAACTCTTAAGGTTCCATGGAGATGCCAACTGATGTGTACTCAACCGATGGTGCCAAATTGTATGGCTAAGGAAGTGCACCTCAGGGTTGTTTAAGCCCAGGCATATATTTTATTGGCTCTTGGAGTAAATCCAAAAGTGGTTATAGAAGTAAGTTTACTGTCTGTTTTTCCTTTTTTACTCATTTTTAAAAATTTTGTTTTTGTTTCTAATTTTGCATGCCTGATAAGTTATTATACATTACTAGCAGCAATGATTGGAATTTGGTTTTATGGTATATCCATTTGATGATACCTATTGGATGATGGAGATCTAGTCTCTATTAGAAGAGAGATGAAAGAGAATCCAGTTTTTTTGGTCTTTTTGTTTGTCCTTTGTGAGCTCAAATTAATTAAGAACTTTGTGTCCACTGGGGGGAGAACTGATTTTTGAGTTCTGGGTCAGTGAATTTTTGTATTTCTGTTGTACTTTCAACCAGTGATTGAGATGTACAACTGAAGCTATGAGCTCTCTATGCGTCCATGTGACTATAATTTAAAATAGCCTTTATATGTTGCTGTCTGAGTGTAAAAGGTTTTCATACTTCTGGAGGGTATTAATAAATTCCATTATAATGTCTCTTAAATTAAAGAACTTCTGTTCTGATTGGTCTATAGACATAAATGTGCCCTTGCATAAATCCCCCAAATTAAAAAAAGCCCCAAATCTCTAATACTTAATATGTGCTGGACTTTTAAGGAAAAAATTTCTTCTTACAAAAACTGCTAGCTTACATACATTTGAAGAATATAAATTTATATAATTAAGATGAGCCTTTGGAGAAATCAGGTTAGATTAATAATTTTGGTTTAAGAAAGAAAAAAAACGGTTATTATGTCTTTGCACTGATTTGTCAATGTTAAGTAAAATACAGATGTGTGTTTTTTTTAATGACATTTAGATTTGCCTTCTCATGAAGAGATTAGGTAATCCGAATTTCCTAAGCTTCTTATATTGGTTTACTGATTAAATAAGCTAGCATTACTGCTATAAAATAATGCAAGTTTATGAAAAATACAAATTTCCGTCCACTAAAATGAAAAAATTATTCAGACAGACTTTTTATATCAACAGTAATTATGTTCTGTATCATGTAAGTTTATGCATAACTCCAAAATCCTTAGGTAACTTGAAATCCTGAGATAATAAATTGGGTTAATTAATGATTAGTCATTAGATCAGTAGATAATTTATTTTTAAAAGTTGAATACAGAAACACTGATTAATAGAAGCATAATTTTAATATTATATACTTTTGCTTCTTGTTTTTATATACTGTAGAATGGCTGTCCTTTGGGTCATTTTTTTTTTAAGGTTTTATTATTTTTATTTTTTTTAAGATTTTGTTTATTTGACAGAGAGAGAGAGCGCGCACAAGCACGAGGAGCAGCAGAGGGAGAAGCAGGCTCCCTGCTGAGCAGGAAGCCCGATGTGGGGTTCAATCCCAGGATCCTGAGATCATGACCTGAGCTGAAGGCAGACACTTAACCTACTCAGCCACCCAGGTGTCCCAACATTTAGGGTTTAATACAGTTGAGCTGATGGGAACCTAGGAACACACCTCTCCTGACACATGGGATATTATTTTAATTCTGGTAGGAACCTAGGAACTCACCTCTCCCGACACATGGGATGTTATTTTAATTCATGCTTGGAGGGAAAGTTGAGGCTTTTCTATTAAGCTGGAGACTGAGCTTCCCAGGATATTCCACCTTCTGTGGCAGTGGCTGGCAGAGTGGGAGTTCTGGTTCAGGTTTGAGCTGACTCTTTGACCTACAGTTGTTTCCATACTGAGTGGTCAGAGATACTGCTGGCCAGTCTACAGCTGCTTACCCCCTTTGGGTGGTGGGTTGTTGCTTATGGCTGTGCTTGGCTTGGATATTTTTTTTTTTTTTTTAAATTCCTGGGGGCCTCTTAAGATGACACACTACTAAACAAAGTAGTGATAGTCATATTTGTTTTCAAAGTTCTTTCACATTTTATCTTATTTTTCATATATATCCAATTGCTTCTATTTCCTCCCTCAACTGCTATTAAGTCCTACACTGCTTAAAGTCACATTTTGGGGTTACCTGGTATCATTTGTCTTGCCTGACTGGTTCAGGACTGACCATCTGCAGCTCACCATAAACTAGCTAGGCTCTTCTTCCTTCTTTCAATTAAGTCCATTGCTATCATGTATCCTACTTAGTAAGATAATTTCATGTTTATTAATGCTATTATACTCTTCCTCTGATGCTACATTCTTAATATATTTCATTCTGTTTAACAATACATAATTTACTGTTGACCATTTTATAAAAGCATAAGGTATTATTACCCTGCCTTCCAAGGTTTTGAATGAGTAGTTCCACAACCACTGTCTTCCCTTGCTTTCTTGGTATAATGCAACACACAATTGTTTCTAACCACATAAGTCTCCTTTCTGTCTGTCCCAAATGAGGTGTGGAATAGTGCTGTGGTTCCCACATACCAGTTAGTAGGTGGGTGCCCTTCCAACTATGTAAAATCATCTGAAAATTTTGTTCATAGACATACAGAATTCTCAGTCCTTTCCCCAGATTTACTGGATCAAATCTTTGGGACTGGGATATGGCTATCTGCTGCATAACAGTGTTTACCATTTACCCTATAACCAAAATGCTGGGCTTGAATTTAGGCTTGTATTTATTAGATGTGTGACTTTGGGTAAGTCATTAACCTCTCAAGCCCCAGTTTCCTAATGTGTAGAATGGGAGTAATAATAGTGCCTAACTCAAAGGGTTGTTATGAAGATTGAATGAGTTAGTGTTTGTCAGGTGTTTATAATAGTTTCAGGCACATATTAAGCACTATCTAAGTGTGTGTTAAAAAGATAAGTTAGAAGTTCCCCCAGATGAATTTGACACAAGCAGTATTTATGAACCAATGGAACCAAAAGAGCAGGCTCCCAAATGCTTGGCCTGTTTCTCATTGAAGGTGATGTCCTCTCTTCTACTTCCAGTGATTCTCAACAGGGCTAAGGCTGAAGGCATTTATGGTTATCTTGGTGGTCACAATAAATGGATGGTTCTGTTAACTGATGAGGTAGGACTAATTGGAAGCCAATTAAAAGGAGACAGACTGAGCCACAGACTTTTAAGAAGCCTAGACAGCAGGCTAAAGGGTGGTCTTAGCAAGGAGACCATATTGGAAATTGCATGGGGTGGGATTTTGGCCAGACCCTAAATAACAAAGAGGTAAAATCAAGGGAGAGGTAGTATTGTAATCTAAGTAGGTGATTTGCATCAGGAATTCTGTCAGAATGTGACAAGGCCTGTTTATAAGCAGGGCTCTAGTATCTGGAAGGGGGACTACTGGGTCTTATCATACAGGCATTGGGGGGAGGAGACAGTGTCTTAGTAGAGAAGTACACCAGCCTAATCTTGGTCACTTAAGGGAAATGGCTGAGTCTCCAAGCACTGGGCTGGAGATGAGTAAACCCTTTCAACTAGAGAGAAGATTGGTTCTGCAACTTAATTTCAGCTATGGAATGTGGAGATTGGGCACTCTTGGCTCCTACAGCCAGCATCACTTTGGGGCTCTTGTGCAGGACAGGGACTAGAGTAAGACAAATGAGACACCTAGGGGCAAAATTTAAGGATGCATGCACTCTCAGGGTACTGCAGTGAGCGCCTCTTTAGATTTTCCACCCTAGGTATCTCATACACCTCATTCTAGGTGGGCCTGGCTTTTGTACCAACTGGATTGAACATTTCATTATTGGTGGTACTGTCTTAACAATGTAGGGCTCAGTGTGGCTTGTGAATGACAGCAGTGGAAGATGCTTTTTATGGTACCCATGCATCTTTCCATCTCTGACAGTTAAGAAAAAGGTTGATTAAAATTATCTTAGCTTCTTCCATAACTTCTGTGATATGTTCACCTGATTCTCAAGACTAAGGATATGCTTAAAAAGTTTTGTTCTACATTATTGAAGAAGCAAGGTTAAACATAATCATCTCTGTGAGGTAGATTACAGTGAATGGCTAAGTCAATTGAATAAAGTTATGAAATGTTTAGTATCTGGAGAATTTTAAAGTGATTAGGCATTTATTGTTACCAAACTTGCATTTAGGTGCTTTTAAAACATGCAGAAATGCATCCATCTGAGTGAATCAATAGGAACAAATAAAGTCTAAATGATGTATTAGTAATATATATTTATATATTTGGTAATGTTTCTTTATAGAATGCCCTCCTTATAATGCAGAGCTGGGTATTTTTACCCTACTTCTGATTGTTAGCTGTAATAAAGTTTTACAAAGCTGTTACTCAAAATCTGTTTATGGTAACAGTGTAACTCTACCTTGGTGTCTTAAGTTTTTTTTTTTCTTTCTTTGTGAAGCAACTACCAGGAAAATTCTATTTGTGTTATCACAGTGTAAGCAAGCAAACAAGTTAGTTCAAGTTAGTTCAATTTATAAGTTAGTTTGCTTGTAGGTGCTGTTGTTTTAGTATTAAAAGCATTGCTATGCTGTGGTTATTGGCTTGCCCTAGTAAAACAAAACAAAACAATACATGGATATGTGTCCATAGCTTCCAATGGTTTTATAGTGGAAGTTGAGTATGCAAGGCTGAGATTAACTTCTGGATGACTAAAGCCGTACTTACTGCTGATTTACTGTTGTCATAGGTGTGGCTGCCTCTGCAGCTGAGCCTGTGTAGTTGAGGCTTCTTGAAAGAAGGGGCAGAAGATGGCTTTTGCAGAAGAAAGAATTTATATAAGGGACAGGGGAAGAGGGAGTTGGTGAGAGAATATAGAGGAAGTTGGGCAGTTAGAACTTAGGAGACTGGTGTTCAGAGAACAGAAATTATGATCATACCACTGCTACTAATATTTGAATTAACTGTAATTTTACTTAAGAGTTAAGTAAATGAAGACAAAATATAACTAGGTAGAGTTACCTATGAATATAAACCTATAATGGAGCTTTAGCTTTTTTCTACAAGTTACATGGTTTAATTAAAGTGTTTAGTTCAACTAAAGAAAATTTTTATCAAGGCATGACAATTTCTTTTTTTGTTGTTGTTTACTTTTTTTTTTGTAGTTTCAAGTTTTTATTTAAATTCCAGTTAGTGGGGTGCCTGGGTGGCTCAGTCAGTTAAGTGTCTGACTTTGGCTCAGATCATTATCTCAGAGTCCTGGGATTGAGCCCCTCTTGGGGCTCTGTGCTCAGCAGGGAGTATGTTTGTCCCTCTCCCTCTCCTTCTGCCCGTCCCCCTACTCATGCTCACTCTCTCTCTCAAATAAGTTAAATCTTTAAAAAAGATAAATTCCAGTTAGTTAACATACAATGTAATATTAGTTTCAGGAGTATAATTTAATGATTTATCACTTACATATAACACCCAGTGCTCATCTCAAGTGCCCTCCTTAATACCCATCACCCATTTAACCCATCCCCCACCCACCTCCCCTCCAGCAACCCTCAGTTTGTTCTATGTAGTTAAGAAGCTTGTGTTATGGTTTACTTCTCCCCCCACCAATATTCATCTGTTTCGTTTCTTAAATTCCACATATGGATGAAATCATATGGTATTTGTCTTTCTCTGACTGACTTATTTTGCTTAGCATAATAGACTCTAGCTCCATCCATGTTGTTGCAAACAGCAAGATTTCATTCTTTTTTATGGCTCAGTAATATTCCAACACACACACACACGCGCACACACATGCACACACACACACCACCTCTTCTTTATCCATTCATCAGTCCTTAGACATTTGGGCTCTTTCCGTAATTTGGCTATTGTTGATAATGCTGCTATAAACATCGGGGTGCATGTATCTCTTCAAATCAGTATTTTTGTATCTGGGTAAATACCTAATAATGCAATTGCTGGATCAAAGGGTAGTTCTATTTTTAACTTTTTGAAGAACCTACATACTGTTTTCCACAATGGCTGCACCAGTTTGCATTCCTATCAACAGTGTAAGAGGGTTCCCCTTTCTCCATATCCTTGCCAACATCTGTTGTTTCCTGTTGTCAATTTTGGCCATCCTGACAGGTGTGAGGTGATATCTCATTGTAGTTTTGATTTGTATTTCCCTGATGATGAGTGATGTTGAGCATCTTTTCATGTGTCTGTTAGCCATCTGGATGTCTTCCTTGGAAAAATGGCTATTCATCTTCTGCCCATTTCTTAACTGAATTGTTTATTTTTTCAGTGTTGAGTTTGGGAAGTTCTTTATAGATTTTGGATAGTAACCCTTTATCACATATGTCATTTGCAAATATCTTCTCCCATCCCATCGGTTGCCTTTTAGTTTTGTTAATTGTTTCCTTCACTGTGCGGAAGCTTTTTATCTTGATGAAGTCCCAATAGTTCACTTTTTCTTTTGTTCCCTTGCCTCTGCAGATGTATCTAGTAAGAAGTTGCTACTGAGGTCAGAGAGGTTGTTGCCTGTGTTCTTCTCTAGGATTTTGATGGTTTCCTGTCTCACATTTAGGTCTTTCAACCATTTTGAATTTATTTTTGTATATGGTGAAAGAAAGCGGTCCAGTTTCATTCTTTTGTATGTTGCTGTCCAATTTTTCCAATACCATTTGTTGAAGAGACTGTCTTTTTTCCATTGGATATTCTTTCCTGCTTTGTTAAAGATTAGTTGACCATAAAGTTATGGGTCCATTTCTGGTTTCTCTATCGTGTTCCATTGATCTATGTGTCTGTTTTTGTGCCAGTACCATACTGTCTTGATCATTACACCTTTATAATATAGCTTGAAGTCCGGAATTGTGATGCCTCCAGCTTTGCTTTTCTTATTCAAAGTTGCTCTGGTACTCAGGGCCTTTTGTAGTTCCATACAAATTTTAGGATTGTTCTAGCTCTGTGAAAAATGCTATTGGTATTTTGATAGGGATTGTATTAAATTTGTAGATTGCTTTGGGTAGTATAGTCATTTTAACACTATTTGTTCTTCTAATCCATGAACATGGAATGTTTTTCCATTTCTTTGTGTTATCTTCAATTTCTGTCGTAAGTGTTCTAGTTTTCAGAGTACAGATCTTTTACCTCTAGTTAGGTTTATTCCTAGGTATCTTATGGTTTTTAGTACAATTGTAAGTGGAATTGATTCATTGATTTCTCTTTCTGAAGCTTCATTATTACTGTACAGAAATGCAACAGATTTTGTATGCTGATTTTGCTAAATTCATGTATCAGTTCTAGCAATTTTTTGATGGATTCTTTTGGGTTTTCTATATATGGTAGCATGTCATCTGTAAATAGTGAAAGTTTGACTTCTTCCTTGCTGATTTGGATGCCTTTTATTTCTTTTTGTTTGACTGCTGAGGCTTGGCCTTCCAGTACTATGTTAAATAACAGTGGTGAGAGTGCACATCCCTGTCTTGTTCTTGACTGTAGAGCAAAAGCTCTCAGTTTTTCCTCATTGAGGATGATGTTAGCTGTGGGTCTTTCATATATGGCCTTTATGATGTTGAGGTATGTTCCCTTTATCCCTACTTTGTTGAGAGTTTTTATCAAGAGGATGCTTTTCTTTGCCAAATGCTTTTCCTGCATCTATTGAGAGGATTATATAGTTCTTTTTTTTATTATTATTATGTTATGTTAATCACCATACATCGTTAGTTTTTGATGTAGTGTTCCATGATTCATTGCGCATAATACCCAGTGCTCCATGCAGAACGTGCCCTCCTTAATACCCACCACCAGGCCAACCCATCTCCCCACCCCCCTCCCCTCTAGAACCCTCAGTTTGTTTTTCAGAGTCCATAGTCTCTCATGGTTCGTCTCCCCCTCCGATTCCCCCCCCCTTCATTCTTCCCCTCCTGCTATCTTCTTCTTCTTTTTTTTTAAACATATAATGTATTATTTAGTTCTTATCTTTTCTTTTATTAATGTGGTGTATCACATTGATTGACTTGTGAGTATTGAGCCACGCTTGCAAGCCAGGAATAATTCCCACTTGGTCATGGGGAATGATTCTTTTAATGTATTGTTGGATTCAATTTACTGGTATTTTGTTGAGAATTTTTACATCTATGTTCATCAGGGATATTGGCCTGTAGTTGTCTTTTTTTAGTGGGGTCTTTGTCTGGTTTTGGAATCAAGGTAATGCTGGCCTCATAGAATGAGTTTAGAAATTTTCCTTTGATTTCTATTTTTCTGGAACAGTTTGAGAAGAATAGGTATTAACTCTTCTTTACATGTCTGGTAGAATTCCCCCGTGAAGCCATCTGGCCCTGGACTTTTCTTGGGAGATTATTGATTACATATTCAATTTCTTTGCTGGTTATCAGTCTGTTCAAGTTTTCTATTTCTTCTGTTTCACTTTTGGTAGTTTGTATGTTTCTAGGAATTTATCCATTCATTCCAAGTTGCCCAGTTTGTTAGCATGTGCTCATGTGGTGTTTGTTGTGATCTCTCCTCTCTCATTCATGATTTTATTTATTTGGGTCCTTTCTCTTTCTTTTTGATAAGTCTAAGAAATTTTATTAATTTTTTCAAAGAACCAGCTCCTGGTTTCATTGATATGTTCTACTGTTTTTTGTTTGTTTGTTTCTATATCATTTATGTCTGTTCTAATCTTCATTATTTCCATTTTTCTGCTGGTTTTAGGCTTTATTTGCTATTCTTTTTCTAGCTCCTTTAGGTGTAAGGTTAGGTTGCGTATCTGAGATTTCTCTTGCTTCTTGAGGTAGTCCTGTATTGCTATATACTTCCCTCTTATGAGTGCTTTTGTTGCATCCCAAAGGTTTTGGACCACTGTGTTTTCATTTTCATTTCTTTCCATGTATTTTTTATTTCTGCTTTAATTTCCTGGTTGCCCTTTCATTCTTTACTAGGATGTTCTTTAACCTCCATGTATTTGGGGTCTTTCCAAATTTTTTCTTTTGGTTGACTTCAAGTTTCATGGCATTGTGATCAGAAAATATGCATGCTATGATCTCAATCTTTTTGAACTTGTTGAGGCCTGATTTGTGACCTAATATGTGATCTATTCAGGAGAATGTCCCATGTGCATTTGAAAAGACTATGTATTCTGCTTTAAGAGGAAATGTTCTGAATATACCTCTAAAGTCCATTTGGTCCAGTGTGTCATTCAAAGCTATTGTTTCCTTGTTGATTTCTGCTTAGATGATCTGTCCATTGATGTAAGTGGGGTGTTAAAGTCCCCTACTATTATTGTATTATTATCAATGAGTTCCTTTATGTTTGTTATTTTTTAATATATTTGGGTGCTCCCAGGTTGGGGGCACAAATATTTATAATCACTAGAGCTTCTGGTTGGATAGATCCCTTTATTTATAATATAATCATCTCTTCTTCATCTCTTGTTACAGTCTTTGGTTTAAAATCTAGTTTGTCTGATATAAGTATTGCTACTCTGGCGTTCTTTTTACATCCATTTGCATAATAAATGGTTCTCCATCCCCTCAGTTTCAATCTCAGGTGTCTTTAGATGTCTTTAGGTCTAAAACGAGTCTCTTGTAGGTAGCATATAGATGGGTCTTGTGTTTTTATCCATTCTGATGCCCTATGTCTTTTGATTGGAGCATTTAGTCCATTTACATCCAGAGTAATTATTGATAGATATGAATTTAGTGTCATTTTATTACTTGTTTTGTTGTTGTTTCTGGAGATTTTCTCTGTTCCATTCTAGTCTTTGTCACTTTTGTTCTTTCTTTCCCACTCAAAGAGTCTCCTTTAATATTTCTTGCAGGACTGGTTTAGTGGTCACGAACTCCTTTAGTTTTTGTTTGTCTGGGAAACTCTTTATCTCTCCTTCTATTCTGAAAGATAGCCTTGCTGGATAGAGTAGTCCTGGCTGCATGTTTTCCCCATTCAACGCATTGAATTTATCATGCCACTGTCTTTGGCTTGCCAAGTTTCTGTGGAGAGATCTGCTGCAAACTTCATTTGTCCTCCCTTGTAAGTTGGGGACTTCTTTTGTCTTGCTGCTTTTAGGATTTTTTGTTTATCTCTATATTTTGCAAATTTAACTATGATATATCTTGGTGTTGGTCTGCTTTTGTTGAGTTTGATGGGAGTTCTCTGTTCCTCCTGAATTTGGATGTCTGTTTCCTTCCCCAGATTAGGGAAGTTTTCAGCTATCATTTCCTCAAATAAACCTTCTGCCCCATTTTCCCCTCCCTTCTTCTTCTGGGATTCCTGTGATATGAATGTTATTATGCTACAGAGTCACTGATTTCCCTAAGTCCATGTTCGTGATCTAGTATTTTCTTTCCCTCTTCAGCTTCATTATTTTCCATAATTTTATCTTCTATATCACTTATTCATTCCTCTGCTTCTTCCATCTTTGTGGCTATTACATCCAGTTGGTTTCAAATCTTGATTATTGCATTTTTCATTTTGGTCTGACTAGTTTTTAGGTCTCTTATCTCTGTGGTAAGGGACTCCCTGGTGTCTTCTGTGCTTTTCTCAAGCCCAGCTAGTATCCTTATGATTGTTCCTTTAAATTCTGGATCAGGAATATTACTTATATCTGTTTCAATTAGATCCCTGGCCATGACCTTTTGTTCTGTCTTTTGGGACGAATTCCTCCATCTTGGCATTTTGTCTAGGTCCCTGTCTTCTTCTGTGTGCTAGGAAAGCCTGTTATGTTTCCTGCTCCTGAGAGTGATGACTTTATTAAGAAGAGGTCATATACTGTCCAGGGTCTGCTGCTTCAGGAAGTGTCCCTCATGTATGATCTGTGCACTCTGCTGATGTGTTTTGGCTGCTCTTTCCCTCAAGTCAGTCCTCTGTGGAGTTTCCCCTTGCCCGCAGTGGGGAGTGTTTGGACCTTGGCCAGAGTGTGGCAAGTTTTAACTAGGTGTGTTCTGATCTTCTTGTTAAAAGAGACCTGATGCTATTTCCACTAGAGCTGAAGTTTTGCAGAACTCTATGGTCAGTAGATGTGGTGTGTGCAGGGTGGGGAGGAGTTGGGCAGTTGAGGTGTGGGGTGTGTGTGTGGGGGGGGTGGGGGTTGTTGTGCTGCTCTTCTTGGGGAGGGCCTCACTGCTCCGGTTCTCAGGCACACCTGCCCTAATAAAGAAATACTAGCAGAGTGCAGGAGCTGCTGCTATTAGCACTGTGCTGCTTATCGAAGTTAGTTTATGCTGAGGGGCGGGGGAGAGAAATGGCACCAGCCTCCTCCCTCACCCCGGAGAGGAGAATTTGTGCCCACCGCTGTCCAAGAAACCCTCCCAGAAGAGCTAACAGTCTCCCCTCGTGTGTCCCAAGTGTTCCTCAGATCCCTGCCTTTGCCCTGTCTGTGTCTAAGGCTGTCTGCCTGCCTGCCAGCACAGTGAACCTTGGGCTCTATCCCAGAGAGGCTGGCTGAGTTTTAAAACTCCAAACTTTCAGGACCTGGTGTGGTGGGAACCTGCACTAGTCCCCTGGGGAGGGTCTCGGCCATACTGGGGCTGGTGTAGGTTTGTCCCAGAAGGGCAGTTGCACCAAAGTGTAAGTGGGTGGATTTTGTAGTAAAGCACAACAAAGAACCAGTATACAGGTTAGCCGCTCTCAGTAGGTGCCTCTGTCCCTATGCTGAGGGGCGGGGGAGGAAATGGCAGCTGTCAGCTCTTTTGTCCCTGGAGAGGCAATGCCACCTCTCCCAGGCGCACTCCAAGAAGGGGGAATTGTCTCTCCCAGTGCTACCCAGGGGATCCTCAAATTGCGCAGTCTGCCCTCCCCACCACCATCTGCCCTCCTTCTCCACAGGAACACTGCTATGCCTGCCAGCCTCCACACCCGCCACAATGTGGACTTCTCAAACTCCAGTCTTTGGGCCCTGCTGGTTGTAAAAACTCACGAAAATCAGTCCCTCTCATTTTCCCAGTCAATGGCTTTGGGGAAGTGTTTTCCTTGTGCAATCCCCTGTGTGTTCCTTTCTCTCTTCCTCTCTCTCTCTCTCCCCCTCCACTCCTGACCAGGGCCACCTCCCCTCCACAGCACCCCACCATCCATTTCTCCCCCAAACCATGTCTCTTTACCTCCTACCTTACATGATATGGCCTCTTCTCTCCCTCTAGTTGTGCAGTTCATTCTGTCAGTCCTCAGATCGATTTCTTTGATATTCAGAATAATTTGATATTTATCTAGCCATGTTCGAGGGACAAGGCAAGCCTAGGGTTCTCCTATTACTCTGCCATCTTAGCTTGGCATGAAAATTTCTATCATAAAAAAAAAAAAAAGAAAATTTCTATCATGAGACTCACAGGACCCTGAACCATTTTTCATCTTTTCAATTTAGGAATTTTTTTATTAATAAGTTTTATTTTTTAAAAAATATAAAATATTTCATAAATTTCCTAAGTGTAGTAATTTAAATATTATATCCCTTGTGATATATGAAGAAGGTTGGATATTAAGGAAAGAACGAGAAAGGAACTGGTGGGAAAGGAGTATCCTTACTGATAACTAAATGTTCCTGAAACCAACTATCTGAAACTGGTGCAATATTTTATAGCCCTTTATTAGAGTGATAAGCTCTGTTTCTGAGCTATTCTATAGTATCTCACTTTTTTCTTTACTTTTTATGCTTATGATTCTAAAATTATAAATTCTGATTAAAGGGCCTCATCATAAATGTTTATCTGATCCCTATTGATTAAACAAAATGCAACAGCATTAACAAATCCTATGGTATTTCATTGTTTCCTCTTCCATGTAGTTAGGAAATACTCAACACCCCAGGATAAGTAAGTTCTAGTCTAAAATGTGGAATCCTACCTTCTAAATCTGAGATAGTTCTGATTTGCTAATTCGCTAGATAGTTCTAACTCATTGAACAAGTTTCAAGAGCTTGTGCCTCAGTTTCCTCATCCACAAAATTGGATAATAATAAGCACCTGCATTATAAGAGTGTTATGAAGCTCCCTAAAGGACAACTTGAATATAACTTGGATAAAAAGAAGAAACATAAACTACATTGAGACTTTCTTGGATATAGAATACTCAAAGAGAAGTCATTTATAAGCTTTCCAGGAATTAAAGTTTTAAAAGCTCTCCTGTAATTGAGGACCCAGTTCATCTCTAAGGACACAATCTTACGTGCCATCTGGAAAGACCAGTTTTATAATATAGATATCTGAAGCATCAAGCATCATGGAATAAAAAACCCCAACAGTTAATACATAGAGCTCACAATTTAATTCATGACTGTAGATTTTTAAGTTAGCCTCATTAATCTTACAGTCTTAGAATAAAAATACCAACACTACTACCAATAATATGAGTTGTTTTTGCCTTTGGGGAATATCTCACTAAATATGTATAGTTAAATTACTATGCTTTAAAGTAATTTCAGATAGTTTCTCTCTCTCTCTCTCTCTCTCTCTTTTTTTTTGTTTAAAGATTTTATTTATTTATTTAACAGAGAAAGACAGCAAGAGAGGGAACACAAGCAGGGGGAGTGTGAGAGGGAGAAGCAGGCTTCCTGCGGAGCCTGACGCGGGGCTCAATCCCAGGACTCTGAGATCATGACCTGAGCCGAAGGCAGATGCTCAATGGCTGAGCCACCCAGGCACCCCCAGATAGTTTCTCTTGATAGATCTTTAGATAATGCTTTATGAAACTTAAAATTTTGTTTTATAATTATATAAGAATTTACATGGTTCCAAAGTAAGTATACAAAACAGGGTATTCAGAGAAGTTTGACTACTTCTATTCCTGTTCCTTCCATTGTATTTCCCACCCTCCCTCTATAGACAATTATTTTCATTAAAAAATTAACGTATAATTTCATACTTTTTAGTGTCCTGTCCTATGAATTTTTTAAAAAAGATTTTATTTATTTATTTGACAGAGAGAGACACAGAGAGAGAGGGAACACAAACAGGGGGAGTGGGAGAGAGAGAAGCAGGCTTCCTACTGAGCTGGGAGCCCGATGCGGGGCTCGATCCCATGACTCTGGGATCATGACCTGAGCCGAAGGCAGACACTTAACAATTGAGCCACCCAGGCGCCCCCTGTCTTTGAATTTTAACAAATTCATATAGTCGTACAACCACTTCAATCAAAATGTACAAAAGTTGCTCTATTCTAGTGAATTCCCTGTGCTCCACCCCCAGCTTGTGGCAACCATTTGTCTGTTTTTTGTTCCTATAGTTTTGTCTTTCCAGAATGTCATGTAAATGGAATTGTACATACAGTCTTTCAAATCTGCCTTCTTTCACTTAGAAAAATATATTTAACATTTTCTCATGATGTGTGTATCAATAAAGTGTTTTTTTATTGCTGAGTCATATTCCATTGTATGAATGTAATATGGCTTGTTTATATGTTCCAAGTTGAGTGATATTTGGATTATTTCCAGTTTTGGGTGATGGCAAATAAAGCCTCTGTGAACATTAACGAAATGTATGTGTGAATATAGGTTTCATTTCACTTGGGTAAATATTTTGTTGTGGGGTTTGCTAGATTATATGGTAATTTTATGTTTGTAGCCATTTATTATTTATAGTAGCCATTCTAATAAGTGTGTGGTGGTACTACATTGTGGTTTAATTTCCATTTCTCTAATGGCTAGAGTGATGTCAAACATTTTTGTTCCATGTGTTTGTCATCTGTTATCTTTTTTGGTGATGTGCCTATTCTAATCTTCTCCTTATTTTAAATTTTATGTTATTATATTATGTTAATCACCATACCTTACATCATTAGTTTTTGATGTAGTGTTCCATGATTCATTGTTTGTGTATAACACCCAGTGCTCCATTCAGTACGTGCCCTCTTTAATACCCATCAACAGGCTAACCCATCCCCCCATGCGCCTCCCTTCTAGAACCCTCAGTTTGTTTCTCAGAGTCCATAGTCTCTCATGGTTTGTCTCCCCCTCCGATTCCCCCCCTTCATTTTTCCCTTCCTACTATCTTTTTTTTTTTTTTAACATATAATGTATTATTTGTTTCAGAGGTACAGTTCTGTGATTCATCAGTCTTACACAATTCATAGCGCTCACCATAGGACATACCCTCCCCGATGTCTATCACCCAGCCACCCTATCCCTCCCACCCCCCACCACTCCAGCAACCTTCAGTTTGTTTCCTGAGATTAAGAATTCCTCATATCAGTGAGATCATATGATACATGTCTTTCTCTGATTGACTTATTTCACTTAGCATAATACCCTCTACTTCCATCCATATCGGTGCAAAGGCAAGATTTCGGGGGTTTTTTGATGGCTACATAATATTCCACTGTATATATATACACCACAACTTCTTTATCCATTCATCTGTTGATGGACATCGTGGCTCTTTCCATAGTTTGGCTATTGTGGACATTGCTGCTATAAACATTGGGGTACACGTATCCCTTCGGATCACTACATTTGTATCTTTGGGGTAAATACCCAGTAGTGCAATTGCTGGGTCATAGGGTAGCTCTATTTTCAAATTTTTGAGGAACCTCCATACTGTTTTCCAGAGTGGCTGCACCAGCTTGCATTCCCACCAACAGTGTAGGAGGTTTCCCCTTTCTCTGCATCCCCGCCAACATCTGTCATTTCCTGACTTGTTAATTTTAGCCATTCTGACTGGTGTGAGGTGGTATCTCATTGAGGTTTTGATTTGGATTTCCCTGATGCCACGCAATGTTGAGCACTTTTTCATGTGTCGGCCATTTGGATGTCTTCTTTGGAAAAATGTCTGTTCATGTCTTCTGCCCATTTCTTGATTGGATTCTTTGTTCTTTGGGTGTTGAGTTTGATAAGTTCTTTATAGATTTTGGATACTAGTGCTTTATCTGGTATGTCATTTGCAAATATCCTCTCCCATTCTGTCGGTTGTCTTTTGGTTTTGTTGACTGTTTCCTTTGCTGTGCAAAAGCTTTTTATCTTGATGAAGTCCCAATACTTCATTTTTGCCCTTGCTTCCCTTGCCTTTGGTGATGTTTCTAGGAAGAAGTTGCTGCAGCTGAGGTCGAAGAGGTTGCTGCCTGTGTTCTCCTCTAGGATTTTGATGGACTCCTGTCTCACATTTAGGTCTTTCATCCATTTTGAGTCTATTTTTGTGTGTGGTGTAAGGAAAGGGTCCAGTTTCATTCTTCTGCATGTGGCTGTCCAATTTTCCCAATACCATTTGTTGAAGAGACTGTCTTTTTTCCTTTGGACATTCTTTCCTGCTTTGTCGAAGATTATTTGACCATAGAGTTGAGGGTCCATTTCTGGGCTCTCTATTCTGTTCCACTGATCTATGTGTCTGTTTTTGTGCCAGTACCATACTGTCTTGATGATTACAGCTTTGTAATAGAGCTTGAAGTCTGGAATTGTGATGCCACCAGCTTTGCTTTTCTTTTTCAACAATCCTCTGGCTATTCGGGGTCTTTTCTGGTTCCATACAAATTTTAGGATTATTTGTTCCTTTTCTTTGAAAAAAGTTGATGTTATTTTGATAGCCCAGGGCCAGATGGCTTCCCAGGGGAATTCTACTAAACAGTTAAAGAAGAATTAATACCTATTCTTCTGAAACTGTTCCAAAAAATAGAAATGGAAGGAAAACTTCCAAACACGTTTTATGAGGCCAGCATTACCTTGATCCCAAAATCAGACAAAAACCCCATCAAACAGTAGAATTAGAGACCAATATTCCTGATGAACATGGATGCAAAAATTCTCACCAAAATACTAGCCAGTAGGATCCAACAGTACATTAAAAGGATTATTCACCACGACCAAGTGGGATTTATTCCTGGGCTGCAAGGTTGGTTCAACATCTGCAAATCAATCAATGTGATATAATACATTAATAAGAAAAAGAACAAGAACCCTATGATCCTCTCAATAGATGCAGAAAAAGCATTTGACAAAGTACAGCATCCTTTCTTGATTAAAACTCTTCAGAGTGTAGGGATAGAGGGTACATACCTCAATATCATAAAAGCCATCTATGAAAAACCCACAGCAAATATCATTCTCAATGGGGAAAAACTGAAAGCTTTCCCCCTAAGGTCAGGAACACGGCAGGGATGTCCACTATCACCACTGCTATTCAACATAGTACTAGAAGTCCTAGCCACAGCAATCAGACAACAAAAAGAAATAAAAGACATCTGAATCAGCAAAGAAGAAGTCAAACTCTCACTCTTTGCAGATGATATGATACTTCATGTGGAAAACCCAAAAGACTCCACCCCAAAACTGCTAGAACTCATACAGGAATTCAGTAAAGTGGCAGGATATAAAATCAATGCACAGAAATCAGTTGCATTTCTATACACTAACAAGACAGAAGAAAGAGAAATTAAGGAGTCAATCCCATTTACAATTGCACCCAAAACCATAAGAGACCTAAGAATAAATCTAACCAAAGAGGCAAAGAATCTGTACTCAGAAAACTATGAAACGCTCATGAAAGAAATTGAGGAAGACACAAAGAAATGGAAAAACGTTCCATGCTCATGGATTGGAAGAACAAATATTGTGAAGATGTCAATGCTACCTAGAGCAATTTACATCTTCTGATTTTAAATTGGGTTGTAGGTGTCCTACTATTGAGTTTCGAGTGTTCTTTATATATTCCGAATAAGTCCTATGTCAAATATGTGATTTGCAAATATTTTCTCCCAGTTTATGACTTATCTTTTTATTCTTCAAGTGTCTTTCAAAGAGCAGGTCTTAATTTTAATGAAGTCCTATTTATTGGTTTTTTTCTAGAAGTGTAATAGTTTGAGATTTTACATTTAGTCCTATAATGCATTTTGAGTCAGTTTTTATAATGGGCATGAAATATAGATCAATCTTCATTTTTTTTTTGCTATGTATATCCAAATGTTCCAGTACTATTTGTTGAAAACTATTTATATTCTGAATTGCTTTTAAAACCTTATAAAAAATCAGTTGTTCATGTACATATGAATCTATTACTGACTCAATTTTATTCCACTTATTTAATATCTATCCTTTCTCCAGTACCACACTGTTTTTGTTTTTTTTTTTTCTTCAGAAACCACTCAGACTGCATCCTCTCCCTCTTACGGTCCCAAAGGAAGAGAAGAACGGTCGTCAGTGGCGAAATGCAGTTGCAGAAATTAACACCTAGAGCTGCTTCATGCTCACTAGAGAACACCACGCCTCCTCCTTGTGTCCCACTGTCCACTGTCTTGATTACCATAGGTCAACAGCAAGACTTGAAATCAGGTAGGATGAGTTCTCCAATTTTGTTCTTCTTTACTAAAATTGTCTTGACTATATCTAGCTTATTTGCTTTTCCATATATATTTTAAAACCAATTGTTGATCTCTACCAAAACCTCTACTGGGATTTTGATTAGAATAGCACTGAAGAGATCCTGATCAAGATTAGGAATTGACATATAACTAATATTGAGTCTTCAAGTCCATGATCACAGTGTATATTTCCATTTACTTAGGTCTTTTTTACTTATGTCATCAGTATTTTCTATTTTTCCACATACATATTTTGCACCTATTTGGCAATACATACCTTTGCACCTATTTATGCCTAGATATTTTATGGGTTTTGGTGGTATTGTAAATGGTAGTTTTTGGTTATTATTTTATTTTCCAATTGGTCATTGCTAATATATGCAAATATGATTGATTTTGTGGATTGATCTTGTGTCTTGTGACCTTACTAAACTCACTTATTCTAGAAACCTTTCTGTAGCTACTTCAGGACTTTCTATGTAGAAAATTATGTTGTCTGTGAATAAACAGTTTTATTTATTTTTCTTGTCTGATTATACTGGCTAGAACCTCTAGTATGGTGCTGACTAGGAGTAGGGAGAGCACACATCTTTTCCTTGTTCCTAATCTTAGGGGGAAAGCAATCAGTCATTAACCATTAAGTGTGATATTAACAATAGGAACTTTTGTAGATTTTTAAAATCAGATTGAGAAAACTGAAAGTTTGTTGAATGAATATTGAATTTTATCAGATGCTTTCTTTGAGGTGATCATATGGTGTTTCTATAGTCTGTTGTTATAATGAATTAAATTTCTAAATGTTAAGCCATCTTTATACTCCTGGGATAAGTTCTACTTGGTTGAGATGTATTACCTTTTAATATACTTTAAATGTAACTTACTAGTATTTTGTTGAGGATTTAAAAAATCTAGGTTCATGAGTGCTGCTGGTCTGAAGCTGTATTTTCTTTGCAACTTATTTTTCCTGATTTTAGTATCAAGGTAATGCTGGCCTAATGAAATTAGCTGGGAAGTGTTCCTTCCTTTCTGTATTTTGGAAAAGTTTATATAAGATTAATATTATTTTTTCTATTAATGTTACATAGAATTTGCCAGTGAAGTTATCTGTGCCTGTTGGAGAGTTTAAAAAAAAAACTATTATTTCAATTTCTTTAATAGATATAGGACTGTTCAGATTATATATTTCTTCTTGAGCTTTGTCTGTGCTTTTCAAGGAGTTCCTCCTTCAGGCTTTTGTCTTTCCCCCAGGCCTGCACCATGAGAAATGCTTGTTCAGATATCTTGCTTTGCTTCAAACCTTACTTGTGAGCACTGGTGGTTGTGGATTTCCCTTCTATTTATGGCTTCCAGAGGTTTTATACTCTCATTCTTGCTCATATTTGCCTTTTAGCAATTCATGGACATTTTAGCTGAATTCTTCATATTGACTTGTATGCTGTCTAGTGGATCTGTTCCTGTTCTTCATTGATTTTCATGAAATAGTTGTTCTTTATCCCAGCAACCACCAAAAACAACTTTGCAAAGAAATGGCATCATCAAAAGAAATATAGTAGAATCTAATGTTGAAACTTGTCAACACCTAATAAATAAAATCTTAAAAAAAAATTCTCTCAAATAAATAAATAAAATCTTAAAAAGAAATGTGTGTGGGGGGGGGGGCACCTGGATGGCTCAGTCGGCTGGACATCTGCCTTTAGCTCAGGTCATGATCCCAGGGTCCTGGGATCAATCCCCACATTAGGCTTCCTGCTCAGTGGGGAGTCTACTTCTCCCTCTGCCCCTCCCCTTGATTGTGCTCACACACACACACACTCTCTCTCTCAACTAAATAAATCTTAAAAAAAAAAAGAAACTGTCAATACCTTGAGTGACTAACTCAAGCCATGTCCAACAGATGTCTTATATCACTGTTTCTCTCAAATATGTAAAATATTCTACTGTGTCCCTGTGAGTTCACTCTGACGTCTGGGGCACCTTAGTGCACTGTTCGGAAATGCAGGCCTTGCCATGTTGCTGCTATAGTCATCACAGACAATTTAAAAACCTATGACCTCTCATCACTTCCTTTTCCAGTATAACCTTCTTCAAATTTAGCAACCGCATTCTACTTTCTGAGCACATCAGTATAGTCACACATCATTTCTCATTTTCTATTACCATTCTTCTGCCATTTTGTACCCCAAAGACTCAACTCTGAGTCCATTCTATTAGGCTAGAAAATCACCTACCATCCTCTTACTTCCATATCTGTGTAATCACTTTCTCAGTCCAGTGGAATACAATACTTTTCTTATCTCTATTGACAATTCTTGAAACTTGTAAATTCAATATTTGAAATAATAAATTTTTAAAAATCTTATTAATACCTTGTTTCTTATGACCAGCATGACAGCACTGAATGCAGAGTTGGAAAGAAATGTGCAGTTGCATACTATAGATGTAAAAAGCTAAAGAGCATGGATAGCAGTAAAATATAGCAAAAAAAATAGGATGTGATGAGTTTTTAGTACTTACTGCCTTTGTTTTAAAAATAATTTATTTAATTGTAAATTTACACAATTAATTTTAAATAATGGTCATGTTTAACAATCAGCTTATAAAAGTTCTGAAAATTTAACAATCAGCCAAGTTGGGCTGGCTTCAGCCACTACTCTTCCCGAGGTTAAAGTTTTAGTTATAAAATTAAAAGATCAAAGGGCATGGGAATTCTTTGGTTCATATTCATTTTGTCAGGTTGTTGTTACCCCTTAAGTTTTACTTTATAATAATTGCTCTTGCCTTGATTTCTATTTCAATATTTGATTGCCCATTGGAACTTGAAATTGGCCATGGTTCAAGTATGTACACTACATAAATTGGCAAACGAAACGAATGAGAGCTTCTTCCACTCCTCCTTCCCCCACCCCACAGAGGGCAGTTTTTAAACATTATTAACATACTGTTCTTTTTAGGATATAATTTAAAAGTAAAATAAAAAGCTATGCCTGAAGAAATGTGGCAGAATTACTCATTGCAAAAAAAAAAAGAACTGAAAATACTTTAAATTACAGGTTGGGACTGGTTAATAATTTATGGTTTTATCTCTCTGAAACACTATCAGTCCTTATAATACACATAGGATGTCTAGACACATGGACTACTGTAGAGATATAAAACAATGTTGAGTGAAATTTTTATAATTATGTAAAAATTTTATATAGAGAGGGATAAAAATTAGAAAATGTCACAGAAAAATTTTAAATGTTGTTTAGGTGAAGGCACATTACATCCAAAAAGTATTTTAGTTTCAGTGATTTCTCATTTATTTTATATATTGAATCCAACATATCTTTAACTCCAAGCAAAGTCTTTTGTATTTATTTCTTGTTATAATGCTATTTTGAAGAGATGAATTATGAGACTAAGAAAACTTAAGTGGTCTTGGCAGAAACAGTATATAATGATCCTGAAAACTAAAATACTAACTCTAATAATAGTACATTTTTAAGATGCTTTCCAGTTTACAAGCATTTTAACATATGCCATTTCACCTAATTGAGGTGGATATTACTTTGTTTTGTAGTTAAGGAATCTGTACCTCAAATAAATTCAGTGACTCAATCAAAACCATACTACAAAGGGAATAAGTAGGTCAAGTCTTTTATTTTCCTTGGGAGGAATTATTTATTTTTATTTGTAAATGTCCATATCAGGGAATGCAATTATACATTTTAACGATGTATTCTTGTTAGCAATACTAAAGTCATAACATAAACATAATATATGAAGGCAAGGGGAATGTACACATCGGTAGAAAAGCATTTTCATACAGCCTTAAATTAGCTGATGGGCAAGGAGTAACTTAAGTAGCAGCATGTATGGGAGTATGACATAGGGGCTGAGCGGAGCTATGAGACCAAAAAGACCTAGCTTTGTATCTAACATCCCTATTGACATTCTTGCTGTGTGAACGTAGGCAAGTTACTTAAGCTCTTTAAACCTAGGTCTTCTCTGGAAAATGGGCATAATAGTTCCTATTTAACAGTGTATTTTTAAGCATTGAAAATATCCTGAGGAACCCAGCACTGAATAGTCCCTCAATTATTGTCAACATGTTGTTAGAATTATGTCTTATTAATTTTCTGTGTAAAATTTTAAGAAAAAATTCATTTTGATTTTTTAAGAAATAATTTATGTTTAACACTTAGAACATTTAACATTTTAATTAATATATCCTATCTGTATATGCCTGTGTATACACGCATGATTATGTAATATATAAATTAAGTACTTGTAGCTAGTTTGCATACATTATTTTATATTCAGCCTTTTTAAAAACAAAACTAAATACAGAGTTTTCATGTACCAACAATGTCCACATACATGTGTAGAGCATATAATTATGTTTTTTCTTGCTTATATAACTGCTACTAGATTGACATATTATAGTTTCCTTAATCATTTTGGGCATGTTTTGCTTTCTTTTAAAATTAATTTTTTAATTTTTATTTTTAGAGCAGAGGGAGGGGAAGAGGAGGAGGGAGAGAGAGAATCTTAAGCAGGCTCCGTGCCTAGCGCAGAGCTTGACACGGGGCTTGATCTCACAATCCTGAGATCATGACCTGAGCCAAAGTCAAAAGTCTGACATTTAACTGACTGAGCCACCCAGGTGTGCTCATTTTGTTTTTATGAACAATGATATTTTATTATTTATGGGAGTATTGACTACTATATGCCCACATATGGTACATAATGTAGCAGTATACCCCATGAGTTATTTTCGAGTTGGGTTTGAATTCCAGCCAGTTATTTACTGGGAAAATCACCAAACCCTTTGAAACTTCAGTTTTTTTCAACTGTAAAATGGAGGTGAAAATAGCCTACCTCATAGAGTTGGGTGAGAACTGAAGGAGATCATTCATTTAAAGCACTTAGCATGGCAACTGGAAAATGATTGCCATTGCTAACTATCAGCATCATTCTTGTTGTTTTTGCTCAAAAACATTTAATGGCTTTTGATAAAATAAGAAATCCTTTACATGACCTACAAGGTCCTACCTATGGCTGTAGACTCACTTCCACCACGCATTTCCTTTTTTATACTCTTGTTTAACTGTTTTGTTTTTTTTTTCTTATAACAAATCGAGCTGCACAGCATCCCAAGGCCTTTACTCATTCTGGACCAGGGTACTCTGTCATTCTTTTCAGTGTTAATTCCTATTCTTTAGGTTTTGGTTTAAATGTTAGATCCAGAGAGATTTTTCCTGACCTTCTGATTTAAATTATGCTCCCTTTATTTCTTTCCCATTAATAGCAGTTGGTAACTACACATTTATATGTATGATTACTTGTTTAGCTTACTTCCATGAGGGCAGAGATTGTGCCTGTTTTGTCTGGCACATAGGTCATTATTAAATTTTTGCCAGAAGTATGAGTAGATAGTTTTATTTCCTAACCAACCAGAATATTATACTTGTAGCAGTGGGGATTTGGAAAGAAGACAGGTTGGTGGGGAAGAAGTCATATATTAAAAAAAAAAAAATTCTCCAGGGAGAACCTAGAGCCTCTAAAACAAATTATTAGGATGTGTTTTTAAATAATCAACCAAAGTGTTTCAGGTACAGCTGAGTAGATTTGATATACCAATACTACTGCTAGGAAAATATAACCTAGTTTTTAAAAGCACCTTAACAGCTTTCTTAACAAAATTCTGTGTTGCTATGATTAATGTATTTGAAAAAAACAATACATAGAAAGGGCCAGAGAAGACAGAAGGAATAGAATAGTCCACACAGTTGCAAACATATTTGTCATTCTTATTGTGCAACTGGAAAGCAGTTGAATGCTGGTGTTTCTGTACTTAATGGCAAAGGATCATGTGTATATAATCAGATTTCAGGGTCTTAGAGCAGAGCGAGTAAGATAATATAATTTTGCCAGACATTTCTATTTTTGGAATTATTGGTTTTTCTAATATAAAATTAAATTGTATAACAAATTGAAGACAATAAGGATGATGTCAGAATAGAAAAAACATTTATTTATAATCTTTATTTTGTAATGTGTAGTGTTAATTTTTCTTCTTGGTAACCAAAATATGATGAGACACTTAAGCAACAATTATAATGTACTCTCATTTATCTACTCCAATGAAATAACTCAAAAGCAATCAGGAATGATTAATCCAACTACACAATTAAAGTAATGTGCTTTTATACTTGACATTTGAATGTGCACATATAAGTAACAATAGCTAAATTTATTGGGACTTAAAATTATAGACCAGGCACTGATTTAAGAACTTTCCATATTTTAACTCACTTAATCCTTATAACAGTGCTATCAGGGGCAAGGCAATTAGTATTTTTTTAAAAAAGGATTTATTTATTTATTTGGGGGGGGTGGGGGAGGAAAGAGAGGGCCTAGAAAGTCTTAAGCAGATTCCATGCTGAGCATGTAGCCCGATGATGCGGGGCTGGGTCTCAGGACCCTGAGATCATGACCTGAGCTGAAACAAAGAGTTAGGTGCTTAACTGACTGTACCACCCAGGGACCCCAGCAATTAGTATTTTAAGAGAATATTATTTGTAATTCAATAGCAATAAATTTGAAAATTTGTGAACGTAGTATGGCTTAAATAATAAAACCTGATTTTAAAAAATATAGATGCAAATATTTAATTAAATATAAACAAATTCAATCCATCACCAAACTGGAAGAAGACCATAGCAAAATAGAATTTATTCCAAGTTTACAAGAATGGGTTTCTTTTTTGATAACCTAAATGACAAATAGATAAAGCCAAGATGTTAGAGAATTAAGTAACAGTCTCCAGAGGTTTAAAGCAAATCATTAAAGTAATTCCTTTAATACACTTACAATCAAGAATTGCCCTAGATAAAATGCAATTAATATAAATTCACCAAGGATATTTGGGAAAATTGCCTGTAAAAACCTAAAATTTACTGTTTAGTAATGGATGAACATTTTTAAGCCACATGACCATATAATGGTATCAACAGATATCTGGACCTTTAAAGGGTGTCTGGGTGCCTCAGTTGGTTGAGTGTCTGACTCTTGATTTCAGCTCAGGTCATGATCTTGGGGTCAGGAATCAAGCCCCGTATTGGGCTCTGTGCTCAGCACAGAGTCTGCTTGAAATTTTCTCCTTCTCCCTTTGCCCCTTGTCCCGCTCGTGCATGGGCACGCTCTCTCTCTCAAATATAAATAAATAAATAAATAAATAAATAAAGCCTTTAAAAAAAATCTGGCCCCTTAAGGAAAGAATATAATAGTACACTACAATTTTAAGCTTTAAATTATAATAAAAAGAAATAATACTATTTTGGGAAAAAAATTTGGTAATGGCTTTAATGTATATTTCTTAAAGTCAAAATTAATTTTTATTAAATATAATTGCATTTTTTTAAAAGGTTTTATTTATTTGACCAAGAGAAAGACAGCCAGAGAGGGAACACAAGCAGGGGGAGTGGGAGAGGGAGAAGCAGGTTTCCCGCGGAGCAGGGAGCCCGATGCGGGGCTCGATCCCAGGACCCTGGGATCATGACCTGAGCCGAAGGCAGATGCTTAATGACTGAGCCACCCAGGCGCCCCAAATATAATTGCATTTTAAGGGATTTTTAATGACTTGTTTTTTACATTGATTAAATATTCCATTTAGAATTCTGAAATTAAGAAAACATGCTCACACAAATGTAGTCATATTTAAGTCATGAATATGAGAAAAGCAGAATGAAAGAAGTTTTCTTTTTCATTTAGAACTCGAGGGAAGTTCCTCAGACTTTAAAGTGATAAAACTTAAGCCTTCCAGTATCACAGTTCCAGACTTCAAGTTATATTACAAAGCTGTAGTAATCAAAACAGTATGGTACTGGTTTAAAAATAAACAAATAGATCAATGGAACAGAATAGAGATCCCAGAAATAAACCCACAATTTTATGGTCAATTAATCTTTGACAAAGGAGGAAAGAACATTCAATGGAAAAAAGACAGTCTCTTCAACAAATGACATTGAGAAAACTGCACAGGTACATGCAAAAGAAGGAAACTGGACCACTTTCTTACACCATGCACAAAAATAAACTCACCGAGCAATTGCATTACTAGGCATTTACCCCAAAGATACAAATGTAGTGATCTGAAGGGGCACCTGCACTTCAGTGTTTATAGCAGCAATGTCTACAATAACCAAACTGTGGAGGGAGCCCAGATGTCCAGTGACAGATGAATGGATAAAGAAGATGTGGTATATGTACACATGGAATATTACTCAGCCATCAAAAGGGTGAAATCTTACCGTTTACATCAATGTGGATGGATTGGAGGGTGTTATGCTGAGTCAAATAAGTCAATCAGAGAAACAATTATCATGTGGTTTCACTCATATGTGGAATATAAGAAATAGTGCAGAGGATCATAGGGGAAGGGAGGGAAAACTGAATGGGAAGAAATCAGAGAAGGAGACAAACCATGAGAGATTCTTTTTTTTTTTTTTAAAGATTTTATTTATTTATTTGAGAAAGAGAGAATGAGAGAGAGAGAGCACATGAGAGGGGAGAGGGTCAGAGGGAGAAGCAGACTCTCTGCCAAGCAGGGAGCCTGATGTGGGACTCCATCCAGGGACTCCAGGATCATGACCTGAGCCGAAGGCAGTCGCTTAACCAACTGAGCCACCCAGGTGCCTGAGATTCTTAACTATAGAAACAAACAGGGTGGCTGGAGGGGAGATGGGTGAGGGGATGGGGTAACTGGGTGATGGGCATTAAGGAGGGCATGTGGTGGGATGAGCACTGGGTGTTATATGCAACTGATGAATTATCGAACTCTACCTCTGAAATTAATGATGTCCTATATGTTGGCTAATTGAATTTAAATTAAAAAATAAACTCAAAATGGATTAAAGACCTAAATGTGAGACCTGAAACCATAAAAATCCTAGAAGAGAGCACAGGCAGTAATTTCTCTGACATTAGCCATAGCAACATTTTTCTAGATATGTCTCCTGGGGCAAGGGAAATAAAAGCAAAAATAAACTGTTGGGACTACATCAAAATAAAAAGTTCTGCACAGTGAAGGAAACAACAAAACTAAAAAAGCACCTTTTGGGATGAGAGAAGACACTTGCAAATAACATATCTGATAAAGCATTAGTATCCAAAATACATAAAGAACTTATACAACTCAATACCCCCAAAACCAAATAATCCAATTAAAAAATGGACAGAAGTCATGAACAAATATTTCTCCAAAGAAGACATCCAGATAGCCAACAGACACATGAAAAGATGCTCACCATCACTTATCATCAGGGAAATGCAAACCAAAACTACAATGAGCTATCACCTCACACCTGTCAGAATGGCCAAAATCAAAAACACAAGAAACAAGTGTTGATGAGGAGGTGGAGAAAAAGGAACCCTCTTGTACTGTTGGTGGGAATGCAAACTGGTGCAGCCACTATGGAAAACAGTATAGAGGGTCTTCAAAAAGTTAAAAATAGAACTACCCTATGATCCAGTAATCTCATTCCTGGTTATTTACCCCCAAAATACAAAAACACTAATTCAAAGGGATACATGCATCCCAGTATTTATAGTAGTATGATAGTGGCATTATTTACAATAGCCAAGATATGGAAGCAGCCCAAACATCTGTTGATAGATGAATGGATAAAGAAGTATATATACACAATGGAATATTACTTAGCCATAAAAAATGAAATCTTGCCATTTGCAACACCATAGATGGAGCTAGAGAGCATAATGCTAAGTGAAATAAGTCTGTCAGAGAAAGACAAATACCTTAGATTTCACTCATATGTGGAATTTAAGAAACAAAACAAATGATCAAAGGAAAAAAAAGAGAAAGAGACAAACCAAGAAACAGATTCTCTGTTGTTGTTCGTTAAGTAAAATATATTATTAAAATTGAGGTAATTTTACCTCTTTTTACATTTTTATTGTTACTTGAAAACTTAAAAGTACCTCACTTGGCTCATATATTTCTATTTGACAGTGCTGGCTTAGAAAACTCATGTTATTTTAAAATTTCATTGTTTTAGTATAGAGGTTTATACTGAATGGGCTTGGTAAATATTTTGAAAAATGGGGTAATTAGTACTAAAATCTGATTTAGATGATTTTGTGATTCCTAAAATTTTTTGCTTATAATTTTTGTATTAGTTTCAGAGGTAAAATTTCGTGATTCATCAGTAGCATATAACACCCAGTGCTCATTATTACATCAAGTGCCCTCCTTAATGCCCATCACCCAATTATCCCTTCCCTCCACCCACTTCCCCTCCAGCAGCCCTCAGTTTGTTTCCTAGAGTTCAGCATCTCTTATGGTTTGCCTCGCTCTCAATTTTCATCTTATTTTATTTTTCCTTTCCTTCCCTATGTTCATCTGTGTTATTTCTTAAATTCCACATATGAGTGAAATCATGTGGTATTTGTCTTTCTCTATACCTGAAACTAATATAACACTGTATGTTAACTATACTGGAATTAAAATTAAAAACTTAATTAAAAAAAACAATTAAGCCCTCCAATCTGCTTAGCACACTGTCTGGCACTTATGAGACATTCAAATATTTGTTCAATTCAACTGAAATCAGTTTTGCAGCCATTGAAAACCATTTCACAATTTTGTTCATTGAACTGTTCTATGATAAAAGGTCAATGAGCAAATAGTTCTGAGTCCTGGTATCATCTCTGTACTAATAAGCTATGTGACCTTGGACAAATCATTAAATTCTTTGGCCTTACTGAGCTATGACCCGTAAATTCTCAGCATTGGCCTTCTAGGACATGTAATTCACTTGTTTATTTTTGTTTGTGAATGAATTTTTTTATCTATCAATGTTGGATGAGCTTAGAAACTTACAGTATTAGGCCTGAAATATTAGCTAACCAATAAATAACCTTATATGAGATAGGCACTATTATTTTGGAACAGCTCTGTTCAGTAGAACTTTAATGAGTCACAAATGTGAACTACACATTTAATAGAAAATTTTCTAGTAGTCACATCAAAAAATAAACAGAAACAAGGTAAAATTAATTTTAGGAGTATATTTCATTTAACCTAGGATATTCAAAACATGTAATCAATATAAATATTAATGAGATATTTTACATCCTTTTTAATATAATATCTTTAAAATCCACTGTGTATTTTACAACACATCTCAATTAAGACTTGGCACATTTCAAGGGGGGGGAATCGGAGGGGAAGACGAACCATGAGAGACTATGGACTCTGAGAAACAAACTGAGGGTTCTAGAGGGGAGGGGGGTGGGGGGATGGGTTAGCCTGGTGATGGGTATTAAGGAGGGCATGTACTGAATGGAGCACTAGGTGTTATACGCAAACAATGAATCATGGAACACTACATCAAAAACTAATGATGTAATGTATGGTGATTAACCTAACAAAATAAAAAAAAAAAAAAAAGACTTGGCACATTTCAAGGGCTCAATTGCCACATGTGCCTAGGGGCTAACTGTATTAGTCAGTATAGTTCTCGGTCTGCTGACATAATAAAATAATACAAAAGAGTGTCTGTCATTATCGTGTGAAGTCTAACATGACAGCCAAATAAACCTTAAGATGATTTTCAAGCATATCAGAGGAACAGAAGTTCCCCCTTTCTTGATTTGTAGAATGGGTGAAATGGAGAAGTTCTCTTTCATGTCTGATACCAATGCTGTGGTTCTGTCAAAGTGCCTTGCATAGAGGAGCCACTTAACATTGTTGTATGTGGTGTGCAGATTATATATGTATGCCTTGTCTCATTCCATAAAAGCTTTGAGGCAGAAACTGTTTGTGGAAAGACAACTGAAAAAAAGAGAGAGAAGGAAAGAAGGGAGGGAAGATTAAAGCAATGAAGGGAGAAACAGGGAAGGGAGGAGGGAGCAAGCGGGGGAAGAAAGAGAAAGGAAAGGAGGAAAGAAAAAATTGGAGAAGGGTCAAATCTGAGAAATGTCAATCTCCATTATGCTTATTGGTAATTATTCCTGGTATCAAGTGAACTTTCAAACAGAAAGCTTAGCTGTTGGGTGCAGTGCTCTTTTAAGCTACAAAGTACGTTTTAAAAGAAGACCATGTCCCAAGAACCCCTTAGACTGTGGACTTATTTACATGTGGCACAGGCCTAACAGACCTTGGGCTTTGTGATCACAGCCCTGTAAACTGTAAAGTTCACATCACCATGAGAATGACCAAGCACAAAATCTGCAATTTGCTCCCTGGATTTTTGTGTTCAATGATATTTAAAAGGGTGTCATGTTAATATAAATATATTTCAACTTGTAAATTTTAATTTTAAGATTTAAGTGAAATCTCTTAGTGGCTTAAGAGGTACTCTCGGTTGAAGCCCCACTTAATTAGGATAAAGTATAGACTAGTCTACTTTTAGATGAATTTCTAGTTTGAGGTTGAATTGGGAGATAAACTTCCAGGGAGTAGAACAGAGAAAAGTATACCTACTAGCATATTCAGGGTAGTTTTCATGGCAGTTGAACTAAAATTCAGGCCTTGGTCATTCACGTTTGCATTGGTTGGACTATGAGTCACTTGAATGCAGTGGATCTATTACCCTCCCACCTACCATAGTCCCTGACACAGTAGATGATTTCATCCACCTCTGGTGACTTCTGTTATCTATACGCTAACAGCTCTCAATTTGTAACTTTAGTCCGGGTCTCTCTTTTGAGTTGCAGACCCATTTAAATCAAGACCTCCACTTGGTTGACTCATAGGTATTTCACACTCACTGTGTCCTAGACTGAACTCATATGTTTTCCGCTGAACCTGCTCCTCCTCTAGGGTTCCTTATCTCAGTAAATGGTATGGCCATTCACCTAGTTACTCAAGCCTGAAACCTCGACTCATTAAGTTCCCTTACCTCCCACAGCTTATCAATCACCAATTCCTTCAGAGTCCCCTCAGCTTCAGATGGATATCTTCAATCTCTTCACCTTTCTCCCTCTCTGCAAACACCACTTTAGTCCATCATATTTTCCCTGACTTCTTTGGTAGCCTGTATTCTCCATATCCACTCAGGCATCTCTGCCATCTCTGCATTCCAAGCACTGTGGGGACTTTCAAATATGTAAATCAGATCACTTCAGCCCCCCTGCTTAAAATATCCAATGTTCTCAGAATAAATTCTAAACTCTCATACTTTGGTATTTTAGAATATGGTGTTTTAGAATAAATTCTAAACTCTCTCACATGGCCCTTCACTTGTGTTGCTTTCCCCTTGGCTTACTAGTTCCAGCCTCTTTGGTCTTCTTTCTGTTCCTAATACAATCCAAGCTCCTTCCACCTCCATTCCTCCCAACATGTCTTCACCCTGCTCCAACACGTGCAAGGAGTTCTAGTTCATTTCTCAGGTTTCATCTTAACTCTTGCTTCCTCTTTCAAGCTTTTTCTGCGCAAAATAGGTTAAATCCCCTTTATGCATTCTTGTAGCTCTCTGTTGCCATTGTGATCCTAATCACATTTGTAATATTTGTACAATGTTATCTTTCCACTTGGGTTTGGACTATGTTTTTTATATCTTTCTGTATCCCCAGTAACCAGCACAGGCATTGATGGACAGCAGGCACTCAACGATAAATATTACTTGAAATGATGAAGGAATGGATAAATATACCCTGATATTTGATTTAATTAGCAGCTGGGTTTTTGCTCTTCCCATGTCTGGGCCTACAGATTTTAAAAGACTTTATTACACTCCTGAATATTTTCATGTGGTAGTGATAACCCATAAGAATATGTTAGAATTATTCAGTCTTTTTCCTACATGAACATCAAATACCTAAGATGTTATTGAAAAAAAGTGGAATAAAGAAGGAATATATATGTTTTTACATACAGAATGAAATAAATTTTGAGAGTTGACACAAGAATTAAGAAGGGATAGAGTTATTAAATCAGAGTTATTTCAGAGCAAGAGGCATCTTAAGAATCACACATTCCCTTTAGTTTAACCTCAGTTAAGCAACAAAATCACTTGGATCAATTAAATTAGAATCCCCGGGGATAGTATGTTCTAAAATGAAATGATTCTAATGTGTATCCATGAAAGAGAATCAATGCTCTGGCCCAACCCTCCCTTTTTCTATAAAAGGAAAATTGAAGCTCAGAGTTCTTAAGTGACTTGCTCCAGGTCACACAGTTAGTGTCTATATTAGTGGTCCATTTAGTAGAACATATTTCCTTATATTAAAAGCTAGAAAATGGAAATTGAGGGGTGCCTGGGTGGCTCAGATGGTTAAGCTTCTGCCTTTCGCTCGGGTCATGATCTCTGGGTCCTGGGATGGAGCCCCATGTTGGGCTCCCTGCTCAGTGGGGAGTCTTCTTCTTCTTCTTCAGAGTCTCCCTCTGCCCCTCCTCCTGCTCATGCTCTCTCTCTCTCTTTCTCTCTCTCTCTCTCAAATGAATAAATAAAAAAAAATCTTAAAAAAAAATGGAAATTGATATGGAAGAACACTGCTAAGCTCCTAAAATCAATGATTTCTTTCTTCAGGTTGTCTAATTTCTGATGGGCAATTGAGCCTGAAGATCTCATTAGATCACTTGGTAAAATATTACCTAGTAGCTTGGATCAGGGTTTCCTCAATTCTTCTGATGTAAGAATTGTCTGGGATGCATGCTAAACATTCCAATTCCTAGACCCATATCCTGGACATTCTGATGCAGTAGGTCTGGGGCAGGGCCCAGGAATTGGAATGGTTTATGATCCCATAAGTGATCTTATCATCAGGTATGTTTGGGAATCATTGGCTTAAATGAGGTCATAATTTCCATTTCCAGAGATGCAGTAATGAGGCCATAAAGAGCTAACTTAAGCATAGTGATTTGGGTTTACTCCCAAGGAAGAAGGTCGGTGTCAAAGACCATGATGCAGAAGTTAGTTAAGGTGTGCTGATAAGAAAAGGAGATCAGGAGTCTTGAAAGCTAAGGGCCAACGGAGGGCTTAGGCTCAAAATGAGCTGGCAAAAGGCAGGTATGCTGGTGATTGCGCCTCCAAGTAGCAGTGAACCATATGAGGTGACCTCATATAGGGTGGAGCCCCAAATGTCAAGATAAGATCAGGAATATGTATTTCTGTAAAGGACTGCCTGTATTCCTACACCAGCAGGAGGCTTCCATGAAGACAGTTTGTAGGGACTCACTGAGGGCCTTCTTTGAGCATAGCCCATATAGTTAAGATATGGTAACAACATATAATGGAATTATAATCCACTGGGGCAAACATGAAACTCCAGCAGATACTAGAGAGTTAAATTGTTAGGTGTTTTAGGATAGACTGCCAGGGCTGTGAATATCATTAAATAGAAAGGTCTTGATGAGACCTCCAATAGTCAGAGAACGCTTCGTGGAGGGGCTTCAGCCTGAGCTGGCCTAAAAGAAAAGCAGGATTTTGACAGAGAAGCATAGAGAAGGGAGATCACCACTGAACATGGAAGGCCCAGGATGAGGGGCACAGAGAAGCAAGGGTTCCCCTCAGCCAATTGGTAAGGTAGTGAGGAGTTTGGGGAGGTATAGGGGGGCTCATGAGTGACAGCATGATGAGGGGTACAGAGAGAGAGAGCATTTCAAGAGTCCTGAATGTTCATGAAATTTAAACTTGATGCTTCAGAAAACAAGGATTTATTAGTGCTTTCCTAGTGGGGCAGTAACTTGGTGAAGTTAATTACTTCAGAAGATTGGTCTGGCAGAAGGATTCTGAATGAACTGGAGTTAGGTACAGGGAGGACCATTGAAGCATTTTTTTTTTTTTTTTTTAAAGATTTTATTTATTTATTTGACAGAGAGATAGAGAGAGAGCACAAGTAGGCAGAGAGAGAGGGAGAAGCAGACTCTCCACTGAGCAGGGAGCCTGACGTGGGGCTCGATCCCAGGACCCTGGGATCATGACCTGAGCCGAAGGCAGCCGCTTAACTGACTGAGCCACCCAGGCGCCCCCCATTGAAGCATTTTGAGCAAGGGCTATAGTGAGGGCCAGGGATAAGGTGGAGTTCATAGAAACAAAAAGGAGAAGCTGAGTGGAAGAGCATATCTTTATCACTTGGAGAGGAACTTGACAGGGAAACTGAGGGAGAGGGGGAATTAAAGATGGGTCCTTATATATATATTTTGTTCACATTCTTGAGTGTGTTTTTAGGATATTGCCATTTTTGCTTGTTTACCCACTCTTGGGATTTACCAAAACTTTCTGCTCTGCATAGAAATACTGTGGCTCAAGGGTTATGGATATGAGATGTGAATTCCTAAGATTATCTCATGACTCCGTAGAAGTGAGGTTTTTGCTTCACTGTTATCCTCTGAACGTCCTCCTGTGACCTCTACCTACAGCTAGTGCCTTTGTGGGTGAGAAGCCAGGGGAGAGGCATGAAGACAAGCGTCACATATGGGAGATGTAATGCAGTCAATACTATGGGGTCCACTAAACCTCAGCAGGTTGGGTCATCTTGGGCAAGTTGGTAACATCTTTGAGTTGTCATTTCTTTTTTTTCCTCCAAATTTGTATTTAAATTCCATTAGTTAAAATACAATGTAATATTTGTTTCAGGTGTAGAATTTAGTGATTCATCACTTACATATAACACCCAGTGCCCATTACACCAAGTGCCTTCCTTAATACCCATCACCTCTTTAACCCATCCCCTGCCCACCTCCTTCCACCATTTCTTTACTTGTAAAGTAGAGGTAATAGCATCGACATACATACTTGTTGCAGCTGTTATACCAATTAAAGATTTCTAAATGGGAGCCACAGTGGTGATAGTGGTATTGAGTGGAGCAAGATGTTAGTCTCTATTCTCTGCAGCACTCTTGCCCAAATTCTGCTATTTTACAAAGCACAGGAACTATCCACCCCTACTGACTTCCACTCTAGCAGTTTCAGTGGCATATGGAACTGAAAGAATTGGGAGCTTTTATGCTCTAAGCTGGGCATACTCTGAAATGACTAGGCCAGTTTTACACAATTGGGAAAATAAAGTCTTTGATTTGTCAGCCCCTATAATTGGAATTAACAAATGAAGCTTTAAGATTTTGTTATTTTCATGATCTCTAAATCTGGCTTGCTTTGATTATCTGTTAGAAAATCTTCAACTTGGTTTTTTTATATTCATAGTATCTAGAATAAAGTATTCACTTATATTCATTATGTTTTTTATGTGTAAAGGGTTTTCATGGAAGTGATTAAAAGATTTGTCTTAAAGCACTTAATACTCATGAGTGTTATAACAGGTACTTTGGAAGAATATAGAAGAATAACAAAGCTCTTAAAAGACTTAAACCTAGGTGAAGAGACAAAATATAAATGAATGGAGCTACTTGAGGACAATTGCAAAACAATTCACTGCCATATACAAAATAAAATAAAGGCGCCTAGCCTCTTACATGTGAAAGTGATACAGAAAGATAAAATCAGTTGAGTTCATAAGATCCAGTTATAGGAAGTGCAGTCTCACAGTATAGATGTAGGACTTACCAAGTCTTGGGTAAAATCTGGAGGATGGGCAGTGGTTAGGGCTCAGCCTGTGGTGTCAGGTAGACTGGGACCAAACCCTGTCTTAGTGCTTAGTAGATGTGCAACTTCGGGCAAGTGATTTCCACCCTCTACTTTCTGTTTTCTCATTTTTAAAATGGGGATAATCATAGTAGCTACTTCATTGGGTTGTTATAAAGATTAAGTGACTTTTATATCTAAGTGCTTGAAATCTGGGCAGTCTGACTCCTAACTTTCAGCTGCAAACACCCAAACTACAGCAGCCTGGAGTTGTCATTAGTATTGTTGTGATTGTTGTTCTTATAATATTATGTGAAACAGAGGGAGTAGGGAAACACTAAAAGTAAGAGACCATCTGAGGTTGTTAACAGAAATCTAGGTGTAAATGATACGGATCTGTATTTTTTTTTTATAGGTTTTATTTATTTGACAGAGAGAGGGAACACAAGCAGGGGGAGCGGCAGGCTGAGGGAGAGGGAGAAGCAGGCTCCCTGCTGAGCAGGGAGCCCGATGTGGGGCTCGATCCCAGAACCCTGAGTCGAAGGCAGCCGCTTAATGACTGAGCCACTCAGGTGCCCCGATACGGATCTATATTAAGGTAGTGGCTTTAAAGGCAGACATAAAGGGAATAGATGGAGCAAAGGACTGAATCTAAAAGACACTGCATGATATAAATCCAGAAGGTAGTTTGATGGTGAAGTGCAAGTATAGACAGTGACACGTGAGGTAACAGGATTGTGAGCCCAGGTGCTCAGAACTTGGGTGACGCCATTGAAAATAATGCAGAGCTTTCCTTTTATTATGGGAAAATGATAAGCTCAGTTTTTGAAATGTTAGATTTTGTATGTCAAAGGGAAATCTAAGTGAAGATCACTTCTAGACAGTCAAAATATGGTCGATAAGAAGCTGAAGACAGAAGTAGAAATTTGCTTTTGTACCACATTGCTATTGTGTCACTGAAATAAAATAGGTAGGGTTGGAGTATTGCCACCCTCATCAGATTATTGACATATTTCTGGGGTCTGGGTGACTAGCTACCCTTAGGTGTCTTCATTTAGAGTACTTTCATATTTTCTGATTCTGCTTCCATGTATTTCCTTATTTTAGAACTACTTTAGCCTTGTATGCATTGCTAAAATGTTACAAAGGTTGGTAATCTTGTTTCTCAGTGGCCTAGTGATTCTCTCCATAGTCATCATCCATTTTATCAGCATTAATACTTTAATTAATGTGTATTAATAGTTCATCAAAATGTTTCTGAGATTGAGTATAATGATATTATCACATAATTGTTTTAGCAGAGTTCAAATTGCTACTGATCAAATGTGGAACACAAAAACCCAGCCCTTTCCTTTTCCCTGAGATGACATATCCCTCAGGTCAGAGTACAATGTTTTATAATTATACTTAGAAGTTGTACATTCCTAGCAGTTGACCAGGGAAGCAGTCATATCTATGTAAGAGCCCAAAATAACTTTCAGTGTCATTATAGTAACTTGTAAAAAAAAAAAGTTATATTTTCTTGAGGTAAATGGGTTAGGTCAGATTTTCTCAACTTCAGCATTATTGATATTTAGGGCTAGATAATTCTTTGTTGTGGGGGGCTGTTGTGTGCTTTGTGGGAAGTTTAACAGCATCCCTGACCTCTACCCACTAAGTGATAGTAGCAGCTCCATCCCCCAAAATGTGACAACAAAAAATGACTCAGATAATGCCAGATCTCCCCAGTGAAAACCAGGTACTTAAATTCTTCCATTTAGCTATTCACATTGCTAATTTTGAATGTGTTTTAAATCTTTAGTACCATATGAAATAACACATGCTACATACATGTTTTACCACCAAGGATTCTAGAGATCCTTGCTTCTTAATAAAGAATGTGCCTGACTTAGATTTGTATGCTTTTAGAATGTAAGCCATATTATTCAATATGCAGAATGATATATAGAAAGAAGGACACCAGAGACTTGTTCTCTTGTGTTCTCTCTGACAGTATCTTGCTGAATGTTCTTAAGCAAATATTTAAAATCTATTCAACATTCACTCATCTGAGACTTATTAAGTAACTCCTACATGCCTGGTACTGTTGCTATCCAGTGACCATACAAAGATGAATAAGATGGTCTCTAACCTCAAAGAACTCTCAGTCAAGCAGAGAAGCCAGATGAGAAGCCAGTTACACCATAACGTGATCAATATTGTAGCTGAGGATTAGAAAATGGAAAGGGTAATTCTACTTGAGGAAATAAAGGAAGGCTTTTCAGAGTAAGTAAAACTAGAACAGATTCTTAAGATGAGTAGGACTCTGCCAGACACAGGAGGAGAACAAGAACTTTGGGCAAAGGAAACAGCTTCTGCAGAAGACTTGGCTTTCAGGAAATGAGCCTGTTGGCAGGTCTGGCTTAGGGGAGATGTAGAGTGGTGGTGGGAGAGTGGGCTGGGGAAGTGGGCAAGACCGAGTGGCTACCGGCCTCATATGCCTGCTTCAGGTCTCTGAACACTTTTTTCCTGTTGGCCATGAGAAGCCTTTGAAGGATTTATAGGCAGAAAAAGTTTTATTCTCTGGTTCAGGGATAGTCTAGCCAATGTTGAGATAATGTGTTTTTGAATTGTGTTTAGTTTTAGCTATTTGGGCAGGGTTATCTGTTCAGTTAAAAAAAAAGTTGAGGGGCACCTCGGTGGCTCAGTCAGTTAAGCGTCTGCCTTCAGCTCAGGTCATGATCTTGAGGTCCTGGGATTGAGCCCAGTGTTGGGGTCCCTGCTCAGAGGGAATCTGTTTCTTCCTCTGCCCTTCCCCTCTCTCGTGCTCTCTCTCTCTCTCAAATAAATAAATAAAATCTAAAAAAAAAAAGGTTGAGTGCCTATAATGAATAAGTTCTTGTATTACACATGGGGGAAACAGAGCCAAAAAACACAAAAAACAAAAAACCAGGAAGAATGTACTTTACTAGGGAAGAAAGCCTGGTATTCAGACATTTGTACATAGTAAGGAGATATCAGACACAGAGGGGTTATTAATTCTGTCTGAGAGAGTCCGGGAATGTGGGAAGGCATCACAGGACTTTGAGGACTTTGATGCTATCTGCCTCGTGAACAAAGGCTTGGTAACCTCACCTTGAAAGTCTGCTCACTCTAGGGACAGAAAATGTACCCTTCATGTTTTGGTTTTCATAAAACTAGTATCGCTTCAATTTATAAGTTTACATGGATACATTTAAAGGCCCATTCAAACCTTTACTAAAATGTGAGTTTTTCTTTGAGGGTTTCCCTGGCGATCCCCTTCTTTATTTCATTTTTTTATATTACCTTTATCACCGTATAACAGATTATATTGCATATTTTATTAATTTTATTTTTTATTTTCTCCCTGAATAACGTGAGCTCCATGTGGCAGCGATTTATGTCTATTTTGTTCCCTGCTGTATCTTCAGTGCCTAGCAGAGGCCTGGCATATAGTAGATTTCAGTAAGTGTTGAATAAATATGCACAATTTTTATAATTACTTATGTTAGACCAGTTAATTGTACTATATCATTACCTATTAATGGATTTTTATATTTAAAAAATTGTTAAATACTCTTGGAAATGGCTTTATTTCCTTCAGTTTTATCCCATATTTTCCAAAGAAAGTGAGTTATTTCTTTTTTTTTCCTGTCTTGATTCATACTTAAATTCAAAATTCATGGCTACTTTCATAATGGCTGAATGATGTAGTACAATTTTTTTAATTGAAGCTGTTGAAACCCATTTAGAAATTTCAAGACCAGTAAGTTGCTTTGAAGTATATATTTTCAGTATCTATAAATATTCAATCCCAATAACAAGATTTGGCTTTCAATAGGTCAAAATGTTTTGAATCACTTTGGAAACATATCTAGGGTTAATGTACATTTATTTTAACTCTGTGGAAATCCTGAGTGTGTTTCTTTTTCCTCCTTCACTCCTTCTTCAGCCCCACTTCTTTCTTTCTTTGCTGTATTGCAATGGAATAGTACTTAAGTTAGAGATTTGAACAGCGGAAATGTATTCTGTCCATAAAGGGGGAGGAATTAAAGTCAACTTAACTTCAGTGTCTGTTGCTTCAAATTGAGAGATTATGTTTGGTTGGTATAGTGGGGGAAGAAGTTGACCTTGGTTCAGTCAACTATGGTCAAGAAAGAGACATCATGTGCTGCCTAAGATTCGTTTTTTCAGTGGAGACTATGGTGGTAGCAGGTATGTGTGTGTGCATGGGAGGGATGGGTAGGGAGAGAATGGGCAGGGGTCAGCTATACAGACACCCCTCAAGTACCTATAGTATTAACTGCTCAGCTTGAGTAGAGAAGGACCATTTTTTTTTCTAAAAGCATTAAAAACATTAAAAAAGTCATTTAGATTAACAGACAAAATTTTTCTTTTTGTTCTGAAGCTGATGGTCTGTTCATCCAATCTTTTCACTATTTCCTAGTATTTATATTTAGCCTATATTGCATAATCTTATTCAAGAAAACGAAATTTCAAGATTTTTTTCTCTTTGTCTTCTCCCCCCTCCTTCCCTCCCTCTCCCCCCTTTCCTTCTTCCTTCCTTCCTTTCTTTCTTTCCTTCCTTCTCTTTCTTTCCCTCTCTTTCCCTCCCTCCCTCTTTTCTTTCTTTTTCTCTTTCTTTCTTTCTTTCTTTCTTTCTTTCTTTCTTTCTTCTTTTTCTTTCTTCCCTCCTTTCCTCCCTCCTTCCCTCTATCCCTCCCTCCCTCCCTCCCTTCCTTCCTTCCTTCCTTCCTTCCTTCCTTCCTTCCTT